>NC_041234.1:67854558-67869820 GCF_002837175.3 Physeter macrocephalus | reverse complement strand
GCTCCTTTAAGCGGCGCGCTTAAACTCTTGCCTTTTGTGAGGTCTGAGGTCTTCTGCCAGCATTCGGTGGGTGTTCTATAGGAGAAGTTCCACGTGTAGCTGTATTTCTGATGTATCTGTGAGGAGGAAGGTGATCTCCACGTCTTACTCTTCCGCCATCTTGCCTGCTAATCCCCTAGGCCATCTTTATGTCATGACAAATAACATATTTTGATAATTTTCACTGAAATACAAAACTACTATTTTGTCCTTAAACAATTATAAACAGTGCTTCTTTACACATATTCCACTTAGTGCACATTTAGGTTACTTGTGAGATGAGTATTGCAGTTAACTAGATAGAATAGTAACCACAAGGCTAAAAGTATAAAGTAATATGCTGCTTAAACATAATAAGACACTCTTTGAATTTCATATCATTTACCTTGATTTTAGCTTAGAAGTGTATAGTTAGCCCATCTTTGATGAGATATTTGAATGTTTATAAAACTCATCTAGAAGATTATGTGCTTTCTGACCTTTCTAAATGTGCAAAGTAATAATTACAAGGAACAAGATTTTGATATTGTTTTCATCACATAAATTAGTTTTATGAAATAATTCATGTGAAAAAAATTCTTTGTTTCTATGGCCATTAACCCTTTTCACCTCATTCCTGAACTTATTCAAGAAAAGGTTGGAAAACCACATGTCAGGGGTAGTTGGAGTGATTACTACTTCTCAAGACAAGTTGGTTAGCTGACCTCTTAGGTCCCTTGTAACTTTCAGTTCTATAATTCTGTTAGAGAGGAGAAAGAGAAGCAGCAGGGCAAAGCAGAGATGTAAAAGATTACTAACCAGCAGCCTAAAATATTGTGTCTTCATTTATATACAACCTGAATACAAATGCAATTCAATGCATATTTTCCGTCATGTCATACATGTAAAATTTTATTTACAAGAAGAATATCAAGTATTAAATAAGAAGTCGTACAATATTTGGGGTATTACACACCTTTGGAGATTCCATGTCTATCTTAATGTAAACTTTGACCCCCTGTAGTTGATAAAAGAAAATCATTTCTGCTTTTTAGGGAATACATGTGATTTATCTCTAAGATTTCTTTCAACTATGATTTGTGTCATTATTAACGTTTTATTTTAATGAAAGGTTAGAGGTTCATTTCTATACAATCTAAGGACAATTAAGACACAGAACTTTGAAAAGTATAGTGACTTATAACTGAATTAATATATTTAACAATACTCTCATTTATCTTATTTTTTACCAATACATATGAAAAATAAAGCAAAAAATAAATATCTGCCTTCTAATTTTTATTCTACTTTGAGTAATCTGAGAAAACAGTGAATTAATTAATTTCTGAATTATGAACTCACTTCTGTTTTTTCTAAGTCCCAAAATCACATATTTGTGAGTTGATTTCTGAACAATAAGAAATTATTGATATTGCCATGTTATGTTATTTGTTATAGTGAAATACAGCATCTTACAATTTAGATGACATTCCTCTCCATAATGGAATATTTTTGAAACCTTGTTAGTTATAGCAGTAACTCAAATATTATATCACCAGTGTAAGATAGGGTTACTCACACAATTTCTATGGGAACAAAATGCATGGTTAGTATTTAATCTCTATGGAAACTTCCTCCAAACTGTTTCCGCACACAATGTAGCGTTCTTAGAAAGAAGCTAAAAATCAGGTTCTGTGAATGTGTAGGCTTCAACAAAATAAGCATGACAGAGGAGAAAAAGTGCTTTCCCCTGTTAAACCCAGGCGTACAGAAAATAGCTGAAGTTTGGTCTAACATAATATATTTTCTTTTTAAGCCGCAGATATAAAACAACATTGTCATATGCAAAAGAAATAGTAAGTTTGTATTTTTAAAAATGTATGTCAGGCACACAACTATAACCTCTCCTACCATGAACTAAGTATTTTTTTTTCCGCATTCTCATAGAACAGCACTGTTCCGTATGGAGTAAGTCATTATTTCCTAAAGCATCAAAGTGTCAGACAACTCTCTATGTACCCATTAGTATAGGAACGTAAATGTATCTGGCTAGGTTTTCCTCTCAAATAATCTTAAAATAGACTGAAAATGAAGGGGCAAATGAAAAGAAATTACAAAACAATTTAATCATTAAATTAATGGAAAAAATAATGTTTGAATAGCATTAGCTACCTAAGCAGACTACAATTGGTGATAATTAATTTGCACTAGGAAAAATTGAATTAATACATTCATTTAAAACACCTTTCTAAGACAATGTTGCCTAGAGGTTTTTTCTTCTTCTTCTTCTTTTTTTTTAACATGAAAGAACGAACCTATGAGTGTGTCCAGAACTTTGAAGGATCTGAGATTTTATTCTACTTACAAGCTAATGAGTTATCCTATCGCAGTTTTATAGAGGCTGGCTGGCAGGAAACTTGAGAATTCTGGATCACAAAAATAGGAACTTTATTACTCATGGTAACAGCATTAACCAGAGTGCCAGTACTTGTGCCACTACTCTAAGCCTCAATTTCCGTAGAGTGATGTTAAGAGAGCCAGGTGACAACTGTGCATGAAATGGTTTACATTACAGGAAAGGAAAGGGACCCTGAGCTTAGGGAACTTGAACCTTTATAATGGTCAGTAAGCCTGTCTGATCTTCGCCCTGGGTGAAGACACTATCTTTATCATATTCAACAGTAAACACAATTTCTCTGTGCTCTGGGGGGAGATATTGTCTCTATCTTCTAAAGCAATTCACTATACAAACATTTTTGAATAGTCTGGAAGAAAGGCAAACAATGCTACTCCTTGCAAGACTTGCAGAAATGTGAGAGACCCATGGAGAATTGTTTCTTACTGGTGTGTATATTTTAGCTAACACTAATGAGAATAGGAAAATGTTGGATGAAAGAAATCATTAGAAACTTGATTCAAAAGGGTATTTTGACATTTTGCAATTTGAGATTATTTTCTTTTCATATAAGTATTTGAGAAGGATTATCAAAAAGTTTCACATTTGTAGCCAGGAAGTTTTTTACTTGCCTATGATCCAAAGACAAACCCAAAAGAAAATAGGTGAGAAAAGATGTCAAAGAAGACCTACTCTGTCAGAAAGGGAAAATGCCTAATCAAAGAGAATTGCTCTTCAGCTCTATATTCATTATTCTGTATACACTGTCACTAAGGTCTACGAAATAATTAACAAGGTCTATTCATGGCTTTGGAGGTTGCCCTATAATGTTGAAAGCCCAGATGTATAAACAATACAAATAGTTCCTAAGAATGATTTTCAAATTATGGCATTTAGAGTATGTTGAAGTATATTATGAATGTTAAACCCATGTCCCAATGTCATGTCCCTAAGATACTATTATTCCCTAGGTCAATGTGATTGAAAATATAAGTGAATGATGAATACATTCTTTCTTCTAGGCATGAATTTAGTATATGTCATTTGGTTTGTGGTAAAGGCCAGTAGCTGTCTATGAATGACGTATTGCTTTGTTCCTGTTGATATTCAATGCTTTGTCAAAGGTATAATTTTACCACATTAAGATGATGTAGGTTGTAGTTGGTTCACATTATTATTTATTTTTCTTACTGTTTAGTGGCAATCTCACTACCTCCATAATTATTAGCTCTTTGTACTACATACTCTGTTGCTGTAGTGAAGGAGGATTTGAAAAATTATCTTGATGAAACTGATTTAGAAACCATATTTAACATATAGTATGTTGATGTCTTAGAAAGAAACGTTTGAGCAATAATGATTATTTTTTCACCATGAAATTGGTTAGAAGATAATTCATCATGTGTGATTTCTAAAACACATGCCATCTCTCTCAGTTTCATGATCTACTTCTTTGTCTGTTAGTGTAACATTAAATATTGTCCTACCCAAATAGTATATGCATTGTTAAAGGACTTAAACTCTAGGTAATAATCAAACATTGTTCTGTGTATATACACAGTTTGTAGTACACTGGTATATTTATTTTGGTTCTAGATATTCTAGTAACTACCAAAGTGTAAAGAAGAACATAAGTACTATAACTGAGGTAAAAATAAAATGTTACAGGAATATAGAAAAAGAAGATACTGATTTTAAGTGACAGAAAGCTTCATGGAAGTGGTGATATTTTATCTGAATCTTGAATAATAAGTAATTTTTGTATCATTGAATACTGGGCATATGAATGGATAAAAAATCATAATGGCCATAACATAGGTTACATACAGGGATATAGTAGAAAATGAGACTGGAAAGTTTGTTGGATCAGGACACATTGAATGCTTTGCTAAAGAGTGTGGATCTATTTTCCTATGTAGTGGAGAAACTCAAAATAGTTCTGAGCTGAGTAGTGGCATAAATTTACCTATGGAAATAACTCTAGCAAAAGTAATGAAGAAAAGAAAAACAATTCGGAGCTTTGGTAACACTTTGGGCAAGAGTTAATAAAGACATGAAGTATGGCCATAGATAGGAAGGAAATGATAGATATAAAAGACATTGTGAAAGCAGGATTATAAGGTCTCAAAACTGTTTGAATATGAAGTGAAAGAAAGGAATGAGTTAATATTCTCTATGAGGTTTCTAATATAAGTGATTTTAAAGGTGAGAGCCAATTAATAAGGATTTGGAACATAGGAGAAGGAAAAGGTTTGGTAACTCAGGTAAGTTTGGTATTAGAAACGTCAGGTTTAAGATCCTAGTGGGATATTTGCATGGATACACATGCCAAGCCATATGTTTAAAATGAATCTGGAGTCTGAAGAAGGCAGCAGTGCCAGAATTATAGATATGGTAGTCAACAGCCTGTATGTGATCATTCAAATCATCTGGGGAACGTGTAGCATGGAAAGAGAAAAAGCACTAAAGAATACTTACAGTTAAAAGATGGAGAGGGGCAAGTTTTACAAGCAGCCAAATCAGGAGAGTGCAACGTTATGACAGGCAAGGAAAGAGAGTTTTGAAATGAGATGGTGTTTACAATGGTGTTGGTGAACAATGTCAATTGCCCAGTGAGGATTAAGAAGAAGCATTTGAATTTGAAATTTAGGAGATGACCAATTGCCTACACAAAACCCCACTTTCATTTAGAATAGAAAGTAGATTATGAGGAACAAATGAAATACCTGTTAGAAAATGAAGACAGTAATTATAGATTACACTTTTTAAAAGTTTTGCCTGGGAAGGAAGGGAAGATGTAACACCATAGTATAATCAGAAAACAAGATTTAGTGGTTTTTTTTTTTTTTCAGGAGATTTGAGTTTGCTTATAAAACTTTTAACTAAATAGGCTGACTACAAAATAGGTTAGACTATCACAAGTAATTACTTATTGAAATACCTTCCCAAATTAAAGTGCAATGATTACATAACATGCTTAAAAATTTAACAGAAGACTGGCATTACTTTCCAAAAAATCATGTCAGAGAACGTGAATTAATTGTAGGAACTGATTCATGAGTAGTTGTCTTATTAGAGCAAATGAATCAGCAATGTTTAGCTTTAAGATTCTGTCCCCTAACTTTTCATTATATCTTCATCTTTCATTAGCAAATATTTCATTAATATATAATTCTATTCATATTTAACCCATAACCAGACAGAAAGTCTTATTAATGTCTGGGGACCAAAGAAAGATGAAAATTTGCAATCTATATCTTCCTAACAGAGATATAGTTTCAAATAACTTTAAAGCATATTGTTCAGAAGTATTTACTAGGAGGAAATAATAGTAACTCTAGGCTGTACAATTGTATGTTCTTATTGGAATACCTGCATTATTACTGCCTTTTGGTCTATTTTAAAACCAGACATTTTATTGTTTTCACTGGGCCTTTCTTCTTTGTTAAAATCTACCTTCAACTTGGTTTCTTAGTAAAATTTACCAATATCAGTAGGGTAGATAAGAGATATCTATCAAGTAAATGCAAAAGAGAATCAGTGCACTAATGAAAATATATTATGGAAGATTCATATGAAACTGAATTGTTTGAGTTTAAAAAATAGAAATTAAAACATTCTACTCGAAATTAGAAAAATAGTCTTGATTTCAGAGTTCCAAATAAAAATTATCCATTGTACACATGTTGCCAAAATCTGATGATTCTCCCATATTTCTGGTATTATCACTTTCTATTCTTCATTATGTATTCTCTGTCTCAGTGAATTACACACTACCGATTCACTTGCCTTATCTACATACCTAGGAAGCATCCTTGACTGCCACTCTTCTCTACCTCTATTCAATCACTAAACTTGTCAATTATAGCTATTCAATATTAAATAATTCAGACCACCATAGACTGTCACCTGGATTACTTCAGTTTACTAACTCACTTTCCCATCTCTGATCACATCATTCTGTAGCTTAATGTCAATATTTTCTCATTGCTCTTAAAGTCCAAATTCTTTATAACGACTTACCAAGCTATTAAATATGTGGTCGCTGTTTACGTTCCCAGCCTCATCCTTTGATCTCTCTCTTTTTCCCACTCCATACTCTCTAGCTTATATCTTCAGACATACAGAACAATCAGTTCCTCCCTCTTTGTCTAATTTCCTTTCTTAAACATTTATAAAAGTTAGAAAATGTGACTTGAAACACTTCCCACTTTCACCTAAATCCATCTTCCCTTCATGTAGCTAACACCTTCCCAAATTGAGCATCATTTTTTCTATGAATATTTCCCTCGCTATCTCTCTCCCAATTTTTGGTTAGATATCCCTTCAAAGTTTTCTCTTAGTACCCTGAATTTATTATTATATGATTTAACACTGAGCTATTACTATTTATTTATTTGTCCATATCTTCCACTAGAATGTGAGCTTCATGAAGACTGTAACTAGTGTCTACCTTGACGGATGCTCATTCATGCATTTCTTATTGCAGTAAAAAACAAATAACATGATATCAACCCTTAAAAAAATTTTAAGTGTACAGTACAGAATTGATAACTGAAAGTTCAAAATTGTACAGCAGGTCTTTTAGAATTTCCATCTTGCATAACTGAAACTTTATACTCATTTCTCACTTCCCCTAGCTCCTGGCAACCACCCTTCTTCTCTCTGCTTCTAAGAGTTTGACTACATGTCTCATGTAAGTGGAATAATGTAAGTTTTGCCCTTCTGTGACTAGCTTAATTCACTTAGCACAATTTCCTCAGGTTTTATCCATGTTGTCACATATGACAGGATTTCCATCTTTTTAAAGACTGAATAATATTATGTTGTATGTATATACTGCATTTTCTTTATCCATTTACCTGTTTGTGAATTTTTTTAATTTTATTTTTTTAACATATAGTTGATTTACAATGTTGTGTTTGTTTCAGGTGTACAGCAAAGTGATTCAGTTTTATATATATGTATTCTTTATCAGATTCTTTTCCATTATAGGTTATTACAAGATACTGAATACAGTTCCTTGTGCTATACAGTAGGTATGTGTTGGTTATCTATTTTACATATAGTCGTGTGCATATGTTAATCCCAAACTCTTAATTTTCCCTCCCTGACCTTTCCCCCTTTGGTAACCATAAGTTTGTTTGTTATGTCTGTGGGTCTATTTCTGTTTTGTATATAAATTCATTTGCATCATTTTTTTTTAGATTCCATATACAAGCCATATGATATGATACTTGTCTTTCTCTGTCTGGCTTATTTCACTTAGTATGACAGTCTCTAGGTCCGTCTATGTTGCTGCAAATGGAATTATTTCATTCTTTTTAACGGCTGAGTAATATTCCATTGTACCACATCTTCTTTATCCATTTATCTGTTAATGGACCTTTAGGTAGCTTCCATTTCTTGACTTGTTCATGGATATTTAAGTTGCTTCCACAACTTGGCTATTGTGAATGATGCCACAATGAACATGGGAGTGCAAATATCTCTTCAAGATACTGATTTCAATTATTTCAGATAAGTACCCAGGAGCCAGATTGCTGGATCATATAGTAGTTATATTTTTAATTTTTTGAGAAATTGCTATACTGTTTTTCATAACACCTTATCCATTTTACATAGCCAGCAGTAGTGCACAAAAGTTTCTATACCCACAGATTCTCACCAATGTTTGTTATTTATTTATTTTGATAATGGCTATCCTAGCAGGTATGAAGTGATATTTCATTGTGCCTCTGATTTGCATTTCTCTGATGCTTAGTGATGCTGTGTGTCTTTTTATATACATGTTGGCCATTTGTATGTTTTCTCTGGAAAAATGTCTATTCAAGATTTCTGCCCATTTTTAAATCTGTTTGTTTGGTTTTTTCCAATTGAGTTGTAGAAGCTCCTTATATATTTTGGATATTGATCTCTTGTCAGGTATATGGTTACCAAACTTTTTTTCCCATTTAGTATGTTGACTTTTCCTTTGTTTGATTGTTTTCTTTGCTGTGCAGAAACTTTTTGCTTGAAGTCCCACTTGTCTATTTTTACTACTGTTTTCTATGCTTTTGGTGTTATATTCAACAAATTATCATCAAGACCAATGTCATGAAGCTTTCTCCTATGTTTTCCTCTAGGAGTTTTACAATAACAGGTTTTACATTTAAGTCTGTAATCCATTTTGTGTTAATTTTTTCTATGATGTAAGATAAATGTCCAAGTTTATTCTTTTGCATATGGCTATCAAGTTTTCCCAGAACCATCTGTTAAAGAGACTATCCCTTCCCCATTGTGTATTCTTGACACCCTGTTGAAAATCATTTTACTGTATATGTGTGGATTTATTTTTGTTCTCTCAATTATATTCCATTGATGTATATGTCTGTCTTTATGCCAGTACCATACTGTTTTGATTAGTGTAGCTTTGTAATATATTTTGAAATTAAGAAAAATGAGGCTACTAGCTTTGTTCTTCTTTCTCCAGATTGTTTTAGCTATTTGGGGGTTCATTGTGGTCCCACATGAACTTATGAATGCCTTTTCTATTTCTGTAAAAATAGTCATTGGGATTTTGATAGAGATTTTAATGAATCTGTATGGATATTTAAATAATATTATATCTTCGGTCCATGAACATAGGATGTCTTTTTCCTTTAGTTGTGTCTTCTTTCATCAGTTTCATAGTTTTCAATGTATAAGTCTTTCACCTCCTTGCTTAGATTTATTTTTAAGTATTTTATTGTATATGATGTTACTGTATATGGGATTTTTTTTGTTAATTTCCTTTTCAGTTTGTTCATTGATAGTGTATAGAAAGACAAGTAATATGTGTATGTTGATTTTTGTAATCTTCAACTTTACCAAACTTTATTGCATTTTCTTAATTCTAATAGTTTTTTTTCATATATGGCCTTATGTTGAGATAATTTCCTTCTATTCCTAGTTGTTGAGTTTTTATCATAAAAGAGTATTGAATTTTGTCTAATGCTTTTTTACATCTATTGAGACAATCATGTACTTTTATACTTTGTTGCATTAATGTGACATAACATGTTGATAGATTTTCATAAGCTGAAACATCCTTGCATCCCAGCGATATATCCCAGTTGGTCATGGTGTATGATCTTTTTGACGTAATGTTGATTTTGGTTTGCTAGTATGTTGTTGAGGATTTTTGCATCTATGTTCATCAGGGATATTGTCCTGTAGTTTTTTTTTTTTCTTATAATATCTTTCTCTGATTTTGGTATCAAGGTAATATTTAGATCATAAAATGAGTTTAGAAGTGTTCTTTTCAACTTTTTGCAAGAGTTTGAGATCGATTGGTGTTTATTCTTTTTTAAATGTTTAGTAGAATTCACCAGTGAAACCATCTGGTCCTGGGATTTTCCTTGTTGGGAGGTTTTGATTACTGATTCAGTCTCCTTACTAGTTACAAGTCTGTTCAGATTTTCTATATTACATGATTCAATCTCAATAGATTGTATGTTTTAGAAATTTATCCATTTCTTCTAGGTTATCCAACTTGTTGGCATATAATCATTCTTAGCAGTGTCTTATGATACATTTCATTTCTGTGGCATCAGTTGTAATGTCACCTTTTTTATTTTGTTTATTTAAGTGTTCTCTTTTTTTATTACTCCAGCTAAGAGTTTGCTGATTTTATGTATTTTTTCAATAAAAACTACTCTTAGTTTCACTGATTTTTGTACTGTTTTTCTATCCTCCATTTCATTTATTTCTGTTGTAACTTTTTTCCCCTTCCTTCTGCTAATTTTGGGCTTAGTTTGTTCTTCTTTCTCTAGTTTCATGAGGTAAAAAGTTAGGTTGATTATCTGAAATCTTTCTATTTTTAAATGTTAGCATTTATCAGTATAAACTTCCAAGTAAGTGCCACTTTTGTTGCGGCCCATAAGTTTTGGTATGTTGTGTTTACATCTTTGTCTCAATATATTTTCTAACTTCCTTTTTGATTTCTTCTTTAACCCATTGGCTGTTTAAGAGTATAGTGTTCTATTTCCACATATTTGTGAATTTTCAAGTTTTTCTTCTGCTTTTAATGTCTAAATCATTTCACTGTGGTCTGTAAATGTACTTGGTATGAAATCAGTCTTCTTAAATTTATAAAGACTTATTTTGTGACCTAATGTCATCTATCCTGTAAGATACTTCATGTGCACTTGGGAAGAATGTGTATTCTTCTTCTGTTGAGTGGAATGTTTGTATAGATCTCTTAGGTCCATTTGGTCTATAGTGTTTTTTAAGTCCTCTGTTTCCTTATTTATCTCTGTCAGAATATTCTATTCATTATTGAAAGTGGGGTACTGAAATCTCCTAATATTATTGTATTGCTGTCTGTTTTTTTCCCTTCAGTTCTGTCAATATTTGCTTCATATATTTGGGTGCTCTGATGTTGGAGATATATATATATCCTAAGATACTATTATTCCCTAGGTCAATGTGATTGAAAATATAAGTGAATGATGAATACATTCTTTCTTCTAGGCATGAATTTAGTATATGTCATTTGGTTTGTGGTAAAGGCCAGTAGCTGTCTATGAATGACGTATTGCTTTGTTCCTGTTGATATTCAATGCTTTGTCAAAGGTATAATTTTACCACATTAAGATGATGTAGGTTGTAGTTGGTTCACATTATTATTTATTTTTCTTACTGTTTAGTGGCAATCTCACTACCTCCATAATTATTAGCTCTTTGTACTACATACTCTGTTGCTGTAGTGAAGGAGGATTTGAAAAATTATCTTGATGAAACTGATTTAGAAACCATATTTAACATATAGTATGTTGATGTCTTAGAAAGAAACGTTTGAGCAATAATGATTATTTTTTCACCATGAAATTGGTTAGAAGATAATTCATCATGTGTGATTTCTAAAACACATGCCATCTCTCTCAGTTTCATGATCTACTTCTTTGTCTGTTAGTGTAACATTAAATATTGTCCTACCCAAATAGTATATGCATTGTTAAAGGACTTAAACTCTAGGTAATAATCAAACATTGTTCTGTGTATATACACAGTTTGTAGTACACTGGTATATTTATTTTGGTTCTAGATATTCTAGTAACTACCAAAGTGTAAAGAAGAACATAAGTACTATAACTGAGGTAAAAATAAAATGTTACAGGAATATAGAAAAAGAAGATACTGATTTTAAGTGACAGAAAGCTTCATGGAAGTGGTGATATTTTATCTGAATCTTGAATAATAAGTAATTTTTGTATCATTGAATACTGGGCATATGAATGGATAAAAAATCATAATGGCCATAACATAGGTTACATACAGGGATATAGTAGAAAATGAGACTGGAAAGTTTGTTGGATCAGGACACATTGAATGCTTTGCTAAAGAGTGTGGATCTATTTTCCTATGTAGTGGAGAAACTCAAAATAGTTCTGAGCTGAGTAGTGGCATAAATTTACCTATGGAAATAACTCTAGCAAAAGTAATGAAGAAAAGAAAAACAATTCGGAGCTTTGGTAACACTTTGGGCAAGAGTTAATAAAGACATGAAGTATGGCCATAGATAGGAAGGAAATGATAGATATAAAAGACATTGTGAAAGCAGGATTATAAGGTCTCAAAACTGTTTGAATATGAAGTGAAAGAAAGGAATGAGTTAATATTCTCTATGAGGTTTCTAATATAAGTGATTTTAAAGGTGAGAGCCAATTAATAAGGATTTGGAACATAGGAGAAGGAAAAGGTTTGGTAACTCAGGTAAGTTTGGTATTAGAAACGTCAGGTTTAAGATCCTAGTGGGATATTTGCATGGATACACATGCCAAGCCATATGTTTAAAATGAATCTGGAGTCTGAAGAAGGCAGCAGTGCCAGAATTATAGATATGGTAGTCAACAGCCTGTATGTGATCATTCAAATCATCTGGGGAACGTGTAGCATGGAAAGAGAAAAAGCACTAAAGAATACTTACAGTTAAAAGATGGAGAGGGGCAAGTTTTACAAGCAGCCAAATCAGGAGAGTGCAACGTTATGACAGGCAAGGAAAGAGAGTTTTGAAATGAGATGGTGTTTACAATGGTGTTGGTGAACAATGTCAATTGCCCAGTGAGGATTAAGAAGAAGCATTTGAATTTGAAATTTAGGAGATGACCAATTGCCTACACAAAACCCCACTTTCATTTAGAATAGAAAGTAGATTATGAGGAACAAATGAAATACCTGTTAGAAAATGAAGACAGTAATTATAGATTACACTTTTTAAAAGTTTTGCCTGGGAAGGAAGGGAAGATGTAACACCATAGTATAATCAGAAAACAAGATTTAGTGGTTTTTTTTTTTTTTCAGGAGATTTGAGTTTGCTTATAAAACTTTTAACTAAATAGGCTGACTACAAAATAGGTTAGACTATCACAAGTAATTACTTATTGAAATACCTTCCCAAATTAAAGTGCAATGATTACATAACATGCTTAAAAATTTAACAGAAGACTGGCATTACTTTCCAAAAAATCATGTCAGAGAACGTGAATTAATTGTAGGAACTGATTCATGAGTAGTTGTCTTATTAGAGCAAATGAATCAGCAATGTTTAGCTTTAAGATTCTGTCCCCTAACTTTTCATTATATCTTCATCTTTCATTAGCAAATATTTCATTAATATATAATTCTATTCATATTTAACCCATAACCAGACAGAAAGTCTTATTAATGTCTGGGGACCAAAGAAAGATGAAAATTTGCAATCTATATCTTCCTAACAGAGATATAGTTTCAAATAACTTTAAAGCATATTGTTCAGAAGTATTTACTAGGAGGAAATAATAGTAACTCTAGGCTGTACAATTGTATGTTCTTATTGGAATACCTGCATTATTACTGCCTTTTGGTCTATTTTAAAACCAGACATTTTATTGTTTTCACTGGGCCTTTCTTCTTTGTTAAAATCTACCTTCAACTTGGTTTCTTAGTAAAATTTACCAATATCAGTAGGGTAGATAAGAGATATCTATCAAGTAAATGCAAAAGAGAATCAGTGCACTAATGAAAATATATTATGGAAGATTCATATGAAACTGAATTGTTTGAGTTTAAAAAATAGAAATTAAAACATTCTACTCGAAATTAGAAAAATAGTCTTGATTTCAGAGTTCCAAATAAAAATTATCCATTGTACACATGTTGCCAAAATCTGATGATTCTCCCATATTTCTGGTATTATCACTTTCTATTCTTCATTATGTATTCTCTGTCTCAGTGAATTACACACTACCGATTCACTTGCCTTATCTACATACCTAGGAAGCATCCTTGACTGCCACTCTTCTCTACCTCTATTCAATCACTAAACTTGTCAATTATAGCTATTCAATATTAAATAATTCAGACCACCATAGACTGTCACCTGGATTACTTCAGTTTACTAACTCACTTTCCCATCTCTGATCACATCATTCTGTAGCTTAATGTCAATATTTTCTCATTGCTCTTAAAGTCCAAATTCTTTATAACGACTTACCAAGCTATTAAATATGTGGTCGCTGTTTACGTTCCCAGCCTCATCCTTTGATCTCTCTCTTTTTCCCACTCCATACTCTCTAGCTTATATCTTCAGACATACAGAACAATCAGTTCCTCCCTCTTTGTCTAATTTCCTTTCTTAAACATTTATAAAAGTTAGAAAATGTGACTTGAAACACTTCCCACTTTCACCTAAATCCATCTTCCCTTCATGTAGCTAACACCTTCCCAAATTGAGCATCATTTTTTCTATGAATATTTCCCTCGCTATCTCTCTCCCAATTTTTGGTTAGATATCCCTTCAAAGTTTTCTCTTAGTACCCTGAATTTATTATTATATGATTTAACACTGAGCTATTACTATTTATTTATTTGTCCATATCTTCCACTAGAATGTGAGCTTCATGAAGACTGTAACTAGTGTCTACCTTGACGGATGCTCATTCATGCATTTCTTATTGCAGTAAAAAACAAATAACATGATATCAACCCTTAAAAAAATTTTAAGTGTACAGTACAGAATTGATAACTGAAAGTTCAAAATTGTACAGCAGGTCTTTTAGAATTTCCATCTTGCATAACTGAAACTTTATACTCATTTCTCACTTCCCCTAGCTCCTGGCAACCACCCTTCTTCTCTCTGCTTCTAAGAGTTTGACTACATGTCTCATGTAAGTGGAATAATGTAAGTTTTGCCCTTCTGTGACTAGCTTAATTCACTTAGCACAATTTCCTCAGGTTTTATCCATGTTGTCACATATGACAGGATTTCCATCTTTTTAAAGACTGAATAATATTATGTTGTATGTATATACTGCATTTTCTTTATCCATTTACCTGTTTGTGAATTTTTTTAATTTTATTTTTTTAACATATAGTTGATTTACAATGTTGTGTTTGTTTCAGGTGTACAGCAAAGTGATTCAGTTTTATATATATGTATTCTTTATCAGATTCTTTTCCATTATAGGTTATTACAAGATACTGAATACAGTTCCTTGTGCTATACAGTAGGTATGTGTTGGTTATCTATTTTACATATAGTCGTGTGCATATGTTAATCCCAAACTCTTAATTTTCCCTCCCTGACCTTTCCCCCTTTGGTAACCATAAGTTTGTTTGTTATGTCTGTGGGTCTATTTCTGTTTTGTATATAAATTCATTTGCATCATTTTTTTTTAGATTCCATATACAAGCCATATGATATGATACTTGTCTTTCTCTGTCTGGCTTATTTCACTTAGTATGATAGTCTTCAGGTCCGTCTATGTTGCTGCAAATGGAATTATTTCATTCTTTTTAGCGGCTGAGTAATATTCCATTGTACCACATCTTCTTTATCCATTTATCTGT
>NC_041234.1:67769737-67852087 GCF_002837175.3 Physeter macrocephalus | reverse complement strand
ATATATATATATATATATATATATATTTATATATAATTTTAATGTCTTCTTGGTGTGTTGAACCTTTTATCATTATATAATGTCATTATTGGTCTTTTTTGATAGTTTTTGGTATAACATCTATTTTGTCTGATATAAATATGGCTGCTTCTGCTCTCCTTTGTTTAACATCTGTATGGAATATTGATTTTCATCCTTTCCCTTTTAGCCTATGTGTGTTATTAAATCTCAAGTCTCTTATAGTCAGAATATATTTGGTTCTTGTTATTTTTAGCCACTCAGTCACTCTATTGATTGGGAATTTTAATCCATTTACAATTAAAGTAATTATCGATAGGGGAGGACTTACCATTGTCATTTTATTATTTTCCATTTGTCTTATAGCATTTTTGTCGCTTTTTCTCTCTTGAGGTCTTTGCTTGTGTTTTGTTGCTTTCTTATAGTTACATGTTTTGATTCCTTCATTTTCTTTTGTGTGTTGTCTTTATGTATTTTCTTTGTGGTTACCAAATGGACTTAAAATAAAAAATCTAATAGTTATAAAAATTTAATCTGATAACTTCAATAGCATAAAAACTATACACTATGTTAGTAATGTCACAAATTACATCTTTTATATTGTGTTTCCATTAACATTTTTATAGTTATAGTTATTTTTTATAATCTTGTCTTTTAATTTCTCTACCAGAATTAACAGTGATTTACATGCTACTGTTACGTTAGTATGGTACTCTGCGTTTATCTATATATTTACCTATACCAGTGAACTTTATACTTTTATATGCTTTTGTGTTCTTGTTTATCATCCCTTCACTTCAACTCAGAAGACTCCCTTTAGCATTTCTTGCAAGGCAACTCCAGTGGTAATGAACTCTCTCAGCTTTTGTTTACCTGGCAAAGTCTATTTTGCCTTCATTTTTGAAGCATAATTTTAGATGGATATTGTATTCTTTGTTGGCAGTTTGTTTTTTTTTTGTTTTCTTTTGATTCTTTGACTATATGAACTGGCTCCCTTCTGGCTTGCAAGGTTTCTACGGAGAAGTCTGCTGATGGTCTTTAGATACTCTCTTATACATGAAAAGCTCTTTGATTTTATCTTGCTGTTTTCTAAATCCCTCCTTTTGTCAATTTGATTATAATGTGTGTCAGCATGGATTTCTTTGGAGAATTTTGTGTTTCTTGAATCTGAATGTTCATTTCCTTCTCTAGATTTGGGAATTTTTTGGCCATTATTTCTCTAAAGTTTCCGTCCCTTTCTCTTTCCTCCTTCCAGGATTTCCATATTACATATATTTGTCTGTTTGCTGGTCACTCATAAGTCCCTTAAGCTTTTTTCTTTCTTTTTCACTATTTTATTTATTTATTCTTTGTCCTGTCTTCTGATTGAATAATTTCAAATGACCTGTCTTCAATATTGCTGATTATTTCTTCTGCTTGATCAAGTTTGATGTTGAACCATTCTTTCAAATCTTTCAGTTTAGTTATTGTATTTTTCAGCTCCAAAACTTGCTATTAAAAAACATTTTTCTTTGTTGAAATTCTCAGTTTGTTCATGTATCATTTTCCTGAGCTCATAGAACATCTTTACAATGGTTATTTTAATTCTTTGTTAGGTACTTCATATATTGATACTTACCTTTCTTTAAGATTATTTTTTTGAGATTTATTTTGTTACTTTGGGCCATTTTTACCCATTTCTTTGTGTTCCTTGTAACTTTGTGTTGATATCAATGTATCTGAAAAACAACCACCTCTCTGTCTTTATGGACTGGCTTCATACATGGGAAGCACATCCTCAATGAGCCTGGCTAGAGGTTCTGGGAGGCCTTTCAGATCTTTTCTGTGGATGTGTCTTCTTTGGACTTCTGCATGTAAATTCCTAATTAGAGGGAATTTCTGGTTTCTTTTTTCAGGAGTTTATAATCTCTTGCTCCCTCTGGTGTTTGTCTGTGATACTGCATGTCCTCTGGAGCAGCAGCAGCACAACACCCAATTGCTTTTTCTTTCTATTTTTTTTTCCCCCAGTGGCCCTTTGGCATTGGGAGTATACTGGGTTTTATCATCACTGTGAGACATGCTAGACTGAGACCAGTCCCTCATATAGCCCACTGAAAAGTCTGAATGTCGGACATGTGTTT
This sequence comes from Physeter macrocephalus, assembly GCF_002837175.3. NCBI lineage: Eukaryota > Metazoa > Chordata > Mammalia > Artiodactyla > Physeteridae > Physeter > Physeter macrocephalus. The sequence goes on along the minus strand of NC_041234.1, from coordinate 67,849,949 downwards.
CAGTCTTCCTTTTCCCTCCCCAGAGAGAAGCCATGGGCTGTGAGTTTTCCCAGCTAAGTTGTGCTGAGCCAGGAGAAGGGGCTCTGGCAGTGAGTGGTAAGACTCCAAACATTCACCTTTATTTTCACCAGTCCGCAGGCATCTAGAGTATACCATATGTTTTCAGTGTTCTGAAACTGGCAGCAAACAAGCTAGTTCCATGGGCAGCCCTCTAAAAATCCTAAACATTGTATAGATGCTCTAACGTTAACTGCCTCTCTTCATTTGTACATATTAATTTTATAGTTTGTGAAGTTCTCTCTTTTTCTATCTAATTATCTAATCTTCTCACTGCATGCATCATTTCATTTGTCTAATTTCTTTCCACTTTTCTAGGTTCTGCTCTAACCGTTTTCTCTCAGAGACTTTTGAAGTTATGCTATACTTTATTTAATCTCTTCCTATCCAACTCTTTCCCTCCCAAGGGAGAAGCTAGGATTTGGGTGTTTTCACAAATGTGTTCTGTGCCAGCTAGAGGGAAGGACTATGGCCAGTGAGTGCATACTTGTCCATACCTTTGCCTTTGTTCTCAGCAGCTCCCAAACTGGGCCTTTTCCTGTCAGTGTTCAGACAGAGGCAAGACAGAAACTAGTCTTTTGGGAAGCCTCCTTAAAATTCAGAACATTGACACATGGACATAAGCTCCTGTTCTCTCCTTCCTTCCCCAGGGAGAAGCTGAGAGATTGGGTATTTACTTTTAATCATAGGGTACTGTGCCAAGTGGAGGGATTACAGTAGGAGGGTTCCACAAATCCTCCTACTGGCTTCAAGGCAGCTAGTTTCATGCTGACCCAGGGTGATCTCTGGATTCCTCCAAAGGAAATGTGTCCTTTTATTGTAGTTGAATTGTGTCTATGGGAGGAAAAAGGCTCTGGGAATTCTTATCCCACTCCCTTGCTGACATCATCCTCATGCAAACATGCATTTTCTGAATTTTTTAATTAATGACCATTGTATATACCATTACAAAGACCAACTAAATGTTCTACTATAAGCCTCCAATCACTCCACGCACCAAATCAACCCCCACACTATACACACAGCTATATTTTTAGAACATAGTTCTGATAATATCACACCCATTAAAAAACAATCTGGGTGTTTCTTATTGGTATAGTACTGAATTCTTCAGCCTGGTAGATTAAAATGTCTGAATTCTGCCCAAAGAATATCTTTCTATCCTCTTTTCCTACTATACTACTCATATTCTCAGCCACACCAGATGACTCTAACTACCCTGAATATGCTCTAAAGTTAACTGCCTCTCTTCATTTGTACATATTAATTTTATAGTTTGTGAAGTTCTCTCTTTTTCTATCTAATTATCTAATCTTCTCACTATGTGGATCATTTCATTTGTCTAATTTCTTTCCACTTTTCTAGGTTCTGCTCAAACCGTTTTCTCTCAGAGACTTTTGAAGTTATGCTATACTTTATTTAATCTCTTCCTATCTTCATATTCCATTGTAATTTGAATTTTTTTGCAGTTTAAAATTTAGATGAGGGTTTTTTTTTACTTTTCTTAATGATTTGTAGGACTAAGGCCTCTTTTGAAAACTCTCTCAAGGTTATTCTAAACAGATAATTTCATTTTCTGTTAATATATTTTCCTACAATAAACAGTAATTTTAAAAAATCATTTCATTATAAAAACCGAGTTTTAACAATGATTATCTCTGGGTGGAGAAATTATTATTTTCTTCTTTTTGCTTATCTACAATTAAATTTTTAAATTATAACTATTATAAAGTTACTTTTTTTTTTTTTTTTTTTTTGGTGGTATGCAGGCCTCCCTCTGTTGTGGCCTCTCCCGTTGCGGAGCACAGGCTCCGGACGCGCAGGCTCAGCGGCCATGGCTCACGGGCCCAGCCGCTCCGCGGCATGTGGGATCCTCCCAGACCGGGGCGCGAACCCGATTCCCCTGCATCGGCAGGCGGACGCGCAACCACTGCGCCACCAGGGAAGCCCTCCATTGAGTTTTAATTGTGATAAAATACATTACATAAAATTTATCATCATAGCAATTTTTAAGTGTACAATTCAGTAGTGTTAATAAAATTCACATTTTTATGCAATGAATCTCCTGACCATTTTTATTTTGCAAAACTAAAACTCTATACACATTAAATAACAACCCTCCATTTCCCCTTATTCCCAGGCCCTGGAAACCACCATTCTACTTCCTGTGTTTATGAATTTGACTATTCTATGTAGCTCATACAAATGATATCACAGAGTATTGGTCTTTCTGTAACTGTCTTATTTCACTTAGCATACTGTCCTAATGTTCATCCATGTTGTAGCATGTGTCAGAATTTCCTTCCTTTTCAAGGCTAAATAATATTCTTTTGTGCATATATGACACATTTTCTTTAGCCATTTATCCATCAATGTACACTTTTTAGCCCTTATGAATAATGCTACTATAAAGAGATTTACATATATCTTGTCAAGACCCTGCTTTCAATTATTTGGGGTATATGCCCCAAAGTAGAATTGCTGGATCACGAGGTACTTCTATTTAAAAAAAAAATTAAGGAACCACCATACTGTATTCCATAGTGGCTGCAAGTTTTACATTCCTAACAATAGTACACAAGGTATCCAATTACTCCACATCTTCATTAACATTTGTTATTTTATCTTTTTTTGATAGTAGACATTATAATGAATGTGAGGTGGTATCTCACTGTGATTTTAATTTGCATTTGCCTAATAATTAGTGAAGCTTAGCATTTTTCAGGTACTTATTGGTCATTTTTATATCTTGTTTGAAGAAATGTCTATTCAAGACCGATGCCTATTTAAAAAAAAATTTTTTTTTGCTATTGAGTTGTAGGAATTCATCATATATTTTGAATGTTAACCCCTTTGCTGAAATATGATTTCCATATATTTTTCCTATTCTATGGGCTGTCTTTTCACTTTGCTGATTGTGTCCTTTGATGCACTAAAGTTTTTAACTTTTACATAGTCTAAATTATCTATTTTCAGGGGTTGCCTGTGCTTTTAGTCACACATCCAAAAAACTCATTGCCAAAACCAATGTTGTAAAGATTTCCCCCTATATTTTCTCTTAAGATTTTTACAGTTTTAGCTTTTATCTTTAAGTCTTTCAGCCCATTTTGACTTAATGTTTGTATATGGTGTCAGGTAAAGGTCCAACTTCATTATTTTGGATATGGATATTTTGTTTTCCCAACATTGGTTTTTGAGATTAATGCCTTTACCCTATTAAATGGTCTTGGCATCCTTGTCAAAAATCATTTGTCCATTTATGCAAGGGTTTACTTTTTGACTCTCTATTCTATTACATTGGTTTGTATGTCTGTCTTTATGCTAGTACCACTATTTTGAATACTGTAGCTTTGTAATAGTTTTGAGATCAGGAAATATGAGACCTCCAACTTTGTTCTTCTTTTTCAAGATTACATCAGCTCTTCAATATACCTTGAGATTCCATATGAATTTCATAATGGATTATTCTATTTCTGCAAAAAAAATTTCCATTAGGATTTTAATAGGGATTGTACTGAATCTGTAGACCACCTTGGGGAGTATGGACATCTTAATGATATTAAGTGTTCCAACTCATGTATACATAGTGTGTATTTCCATCTATTTGTGTCTTTTTAAATTTTTTAACCAGCATATTATAGTTCTCAGTGTATGAGTCTTTTGCCTCTTGGTTAAGCTTATTCCTAAGTATTTTATTCTTTTTGATCCCATTGTGAATGGAATTATTTTTTTTATTTCCTTTTTGGATTGAGAAGGATTGGTGTTAGTTCTTCTTTAAATATTTGGTAGAACTCACCAATGAAGCCATTTCATCCTGACATTTTCTTTATTGGGACTCTTTTTTTATTAATGATTCAATATCTTTACTGGTTACATATATATTCAAATTTTCTATTTATTCATAAGTTAGTCTTTGTAACTTGTGTGTTTCTAGGAATTTATCCATTTCATCTATGTTATACAATTTGTTGGTGTACAGTTGTTCACAGTATTGTCTTACAATCTTTATTATTTTTGTGAAATCAGTTGTAATGTTCCCACTTCCCTATATGATTTAGTTTTTAAATCTTTTCTCTTTTTCTTCTTGGTCAGTACACTTAAAGCTTAAATATGCTCATCTTTTAGAAGAAACAACTCTTGGTATCATTGACTTTCTCTATTGATTTTCTATTCTCTATTTTGTTTAATTCTGCTCCAATCTTTATTATATTTTTCTTCTATGAGCTTTGGGTTTGGTTTGTTCTTTTTCTAGTTTCTAGTTGATGTATAAAGTTAGGGCATTGATCTGAGATCTTCTTTCTTTTTTTATATTAGCATTTACAGCTGTACATTTTTCTCTTAGTATGTTGTGTTTTCACTTTTATTTATCTCAAGATATTTTGTACTTTCCCTTGTGAGTTATTCTTTTACCAATTTGTTGTTAAAGATGTTGTTTAATTTCCACATATTTGTGAATTTTCCTATTTTCCTTCTCCTACTGATTTCTAATTTCATCCCACTGTGATTAGAAAAGATACTTTATATGATTTCAATCTTTTAAAAATTTATTAAGTTTTGTGTGTAGCTTAATATATGGTTTATTCTGGAGGATATCCTGTGTGTATTTGAGAAAAATACATTCTAATGTTGTTGGGTGGAATATTCTATACATATCTATTAGGAAAATTTTGTGTATTGTGTTGTTCAAGTCTTCTATTTCCTTACTAATATTCTGTGTGGGTGGTTCTATCTGTTAAAGAAAGAGTAGTTGCCTACCATTATTGTGGAATTCTGTATTTCTCCCCTTAATTCTGTTAATGTTTGCTTCATATATCTGCAAGTTCTGATATTTGTAGCACATATATTTATAATTGTCATATCTCCTTCGTGAATTGACCCTTTTCCCATTACATAATGTTCTTTGCCTCTTGTAACAGTTTTTTTGATTAATGTCCATTTTGTCTAATATTAATATAGTCACCCTTGCTCTTTTGTTTGCTATTTGCATGGAATATCTTTTTCCAGTATGTCTCTTTAAACTTATGTGTGCACTTAGATCTAAAGTGAGTCTCTTGTAAACAGCATATACTTTGGTATTGTTTATTTTTTCATATTCATTCTGCCAATCTTTGTCTTTTGATTGGGGAGTTTAATCCATTTAAATATAGCATAATTACTGATAGGAAAGTACTTAATTTTACATTTTGTTATTTGTTTTCTGAATACCTGATAGCTTTTTTGTACCTGATTTCCTTCTTTCCTGCCTTCCTTTGTGTTTATTTGACTTTTTGTGTTAACATTTTTTATTCCTTTCTCATTTAATTTGTGTATATTCCATAGATATTTTCTTTGTGGTTACCAAGAGGATTACATAAAACTTTCTAAAGTTTTAAGAATCTAATATAAACTGATAACAATTTAACTTGAATTGCATACAAAACCTCTAATCCTTTACATCTCTGTCATTCTCATTTTATGTTATTGATGTCACAAATTATGTCTTTAATAGTGTGTACCCATTAACATAGATGATATATAATTATTTTTATCCTTTGCCTTTTAAATGCTATAAAATAATAAAAAAATAAAATTATGAATAATATAGCTTAAATTACAATAATATAGCTTTTTATGTCTGTCCACCTATTACTCTTTCCCAGAGCACTTTATTTTTTCATATGATTCAAGTTACATCTGCTGTTTCAACTTGAAAGACTCTCTTTAGCATTTCTTGTAGGGCAACATTAATGGTAATGGACAGTTTTGCCAACCAAATATCATATTCTCTGTTGAAAATTTTTTCTTTCAGCACTTTAAATGTATCATTTAACAGCCTTCTATCCTATAAGGTTTCTGCCAAGAAAGTCACTAATAATATTATTGAGGACCTCTTGTTTGTGACAAGTCACTTTTTTCTTGCTGCTTTCAAGAGTATCTCTTTGTCTTTGATTTTCAACAGTTTGATTATAATGTGTCTCTGGGTGTGTCTCTGGGTTCTCCTACTTGGAGATCATTGAGCTTCTTGTATTTGAATATTCATGTCTTTCCTCAAATTTGGAAGAGTCTCAGCTATTATTTATTTAAATGAGATCTCTGCCCCTTTCACTCTTTTCCATCTGGGATTCTGAAAATGTGTATTTTGATCTTCTTGATGCTGTCTCATAAGTACCTTACACTTTATTTACCCTCTTCTTTCTTTTTTTTTTCTTTTGTTTCCTCAGATTGGATAGTTTCAAACAATCTGTCTTCATATTCACTAATTCTTCCTTCTGTCTGTTTGAATCTGGTGTTGATCTCTAGTGAATTTTTCAACTCACTTACATTCTTCAGCCACAGAATTTTTGTTTGGTTCTTTTTTATAATTTCTACTTCTCTACTGATATTCTCATTTTGTTTATATATCCTTTTCCTGATTTGTCTGTCCATGTTCCCCCTCATTGGGCACATTTAAGATTACTATTTTGAAGTTTTTGTCAAATAAATCTAAGGCCTATTTCTTTTTAGGGTCAGTTTCTGAAAATGTATTTCTCCTTCACATGGGCCATGTCTCCCTGTTTCTTTGTATGTCATCCTTTGTTGACAGTTGGCATTTGAGAAAACAATGACCTCTCTTAGTCTTTGCAGACTTGCTCTATGCAGCAGAAGACCTTCACTAATCATCTCAGCATGAAGGCTCAAGTTCCTCTCAGCCCTTTACCCGAGGCTGCATCTTCCCTGGGGCCGTGCATGTGATTTTAACTCCAACTTTTTATACATAGCTGCTTTTACATGCCTTAATTTCCCTAAGAATCTCATTCCTGCCTCTTCTCAGGGTACATGTTCTATTGTATTCCTCTGCCTGTAATCTCTTGTCTTTAGGTGCCTACAAGTATGCATTCCCCTTGCAATGCTTTTGTGTTGTGGTGCCTGACACTTCTTTCAGCAGCCTCTGACCTAATATCCAAACTATGCCAACATTCTATTCTGTGCTCTGACTCACAGGAGACAGAAACCAGTCCCTTGAGCTGTCCCCAGACAAGCCAGAACATTGTAAGCAAGTTTCATTCTTTTCTTTCTATCTCAAAAGAGGAACTGGGAATTGTGCAGCTTCCTCCTGAAAGCACTGTGCTGCACCAGAGGCAGTGGGAAGGATGGGTAAAACACTATGAAATTTCCTACTGTTTTCAAACTAGATTTTTTTTGCTTAGGCATTTCCTTGGTTGTTCCAAGTTTTTACCTGGTTTCTAAATTCTCATAAAGTTACTTTGGTCCATATTTGTTGCTAATTTAGTGTTTCTGTGGAGAAACAAGGGCCTGGCAACTTCTAGTCTACCATCTTGCAGATATCATGCCCATTGAATTTTGAAACTTTATTGTAACTCTCTACAGAATCTGTCTATTTTGGTACTGTAATAAAAATTTCTATGATGAAGAAAATGCAGCTAATGAGCACTTGAAATGTTGCTACCATGTTTAAGGAACTGAATTTTTAATTTTATTTAAATTTAATTAATTATTTATAATTAAATAACAGTGTGTGGCTAGTCATATTGGGCAACACAAGTCTAAGTTCTTATGAGGATGAGGGCAGGATAGAAAAATCCAGGAACCTTTAGGAAGAGGAACCTTTGGGATACTTTCATATACCAATATATTGATAATACTTTGTCCTGGGGTCTATGACATCCTCATGAAAAATCACTATTCTATAGAACCTCTGTATCTATTGAGTCTCTCTTGTGTCCCTTAATAACATTGTAATAAGAGAAAAAAAAGCATTGAGAACTCATTGTTATAGAGGGAAAATACCACACATGTTTTTATTACCCATTAACCCTAAGAAAGCACTTTGCAATATTATCTCTTTATTGAGAGTTTGTAGAATTATAGAGGTTGGTATATTCAGAAAGTAATTTAAATATTTTAAATCCATTTGACTGTCATGCCCTTGCTTTAATATGAACTCAGATTCAAAATAAATAGAGATGAAGTTAGGTTCAACAACTGGATTGGATTTATACTACTCAAAATATTGATGAATATTTCTATCTTCATTTTGTTTTCTTGCTTGTCATTTAACAGAATTTGCATAAATCAAACTTTACTGCTTAAGTGGCATTAATCATATTATATTTTCATGATAGTTTTTAAAGTATAAATCACGTTACTGCAGTATCTAGTCTGTTATTCACAGCAGTCCAATGAAATAGGTAATATTGGTGATATTCTCATTTTACAGATGAACAAATGTGAGTAAGGAAAATTAAGTGAACTGCCTAATTAAACAATACGAAGCATTGAAAGAGCTAGGATTCAAACCCAGGTCTGTTGGACTCTAAAACCAATGTTGCCTCTCAATACCATTTTTTAAAAATAAATTTATTTATTTTATTTATTTATTTTTGGCTGCATTGGGTCCTCATTGCTGTGAGTGGGCTTTCTCCAGTTGCAGAGAGCAAGGACCACTCTTTGTTGCAATGTGTGAGCTTCTCATTGTGGTGGCCTCTCCTGTTGGAGAGCATGGGCTCTATGCACATGGGCCTCAGCAGTTGTAGCACATGGGCTCTAGAGCACAGGTTCAGTAGTTGTGGCGAACGGGCTTAGTTGCTCCACAGCACGTGGGATCTTCCCTGACCAGGGCTCGAACCTGCATCCCCTGCATTGGCTGGTGGACTCTCAACCACTGCACCACCAGGGAATCCCCTCAATACCATTTGTATTGATTGAAGACAGTAAAGAATTTTATCTCAAAGTCAGACTGGCTTTATTCTAAAGATTTAGAAAGCATCTTGGCTTTTCACATAGGCAAATTGTTTTTAGTTTGTGGATTCATTTACACTTTTACCATGAAATTGTAAAGGAATATTTCTCAATGTATAAATACCAATATAGACAAATTAATTTGATCTTTAAATTCTAATGCAATTTTACCTTCAGATTTTACAATATTTTTATTTCTAAATAGTTTTATATTTACCAAATGGGAAAGATAACAATGATTTCCTTAAATGGGCTACTCCTAAAAATGTAAATCCAAGGAAATAAAATCATATTACTTGTTTATGGTTGGAAAAAAGCAAACAAGACAAACAAACAAAAAACATAATGAGGATATCTGTAGAGTAGATTGACAGGGAAAACTGTCATAATATCAGATATAACTTAGAGGGAAATGTGCAGATTATTTTCTTGTACTCCAGTATAGGTCTCCCCTCTATATATCATTCCCTAAATCTTATTGTGATGCTCAATATATAAAACAGGTGACACTAGAGTGAATTTATTTGAAGTAAGATATCAGAATCCTAGCGCTTCTCTGTCTGCAAACTTCACTACTGTCTTTTTACTGAAAATCCTCTTTGACAAAGGCTATGGTTTTTAAAAAAAATTTATTGGAGTATAGTTGATTTACAATGTTGTGTTATTTTCAGGGATACCGCAAAGTGAATCAGTTATACATTTACATACATCTGTTTTTTTTTTTTTATTCATTTTACATATAGGCCATTACAGAGTATTGACTGGAGTTCCCTGTGCTATACAGAAGATTCTTTTATTTTTTATACATCTTTATTGGGGTATAATTCTTTTATAATGTTGTGTTAGTTTCGGCTGTATAACAAAGTGAATCAGTTATATACATACATATATCCATATATCCCCTCCCTCTTGTGTCTCCCTCCCACCCCCCCTCCTACCCTACTAGGTGGTCACAAAGCACTGAGCTGATCTCCCTGTGCTATGCAGCTGCTTCCCACTAGTTATTTTATTTTGTAGCATATATATGTCAATGCCACTCTCTCACTTCGTCCCAGCTTATCCTGCTCCCTCCCTGCGTCCTCAAGTCCATTTTCTATGTCTGTGTCTTTACTCCTGTCCTGCCCCTAGGTTCTTCAGAACCTTTTTTTTTTTTAGATTTCATATATATGTGTTAGCATATGGTATTTGTTCTTCTACTTCTGACTTACTTCACTCTGCATGACAGACTCTACGTCCATCCACCTCAATACAAATAACTCAGTTTCATTTCTTTTTATGGCTGAGTAATATTCCATTGTATATATGTGCCACATCTTATCCATTCATCTGTCGATGGACACTTAAGTTGCTTGTATATTTTGGATATTAATCCTTTGTCAATTGCTTCGTTTGCAAATATTTTCTCCCCTTCTGAGGATTGTCTTTGTATCTTGTTTATGGTTTCCTGTGCTGTGCAAAAGATTTTAAGTTTCATTACGTCACATTTGTTTATTTTTGTTTTTATTTCCATTTCTCTAGGAGGTGGGTCAAAAAGGATCTTGCTGTGATTTACGTCATAGAGTGTTCTGCCTATGCTTTCCTCTAAGAGTTTTATAATTTTGGGCCTTACATTTAGGTCTTTAATCCATTTTGAGTTTATTTTTGTGTATGGTGTTAGGGAGTGTTCTAATTTCATTCTTTTACATGTAGCTGTCCAGTTTTCTCAGCATCATTTATTGAAGAGGCTGCCTTTTCTCCAATGTATATTCTTGCCTCCTTTGTCAAAGTTAAGGTGACCATATGTGCATTGGTTTATCTCCGGGCTTTCTATCGTGTTCCATTGATCTATATTTCTGTTTTTTGTGCCAGTACCATACTGCCTTGATTACTATAGCTTTGTAGTATAGTCTGAATTCAGGGAGCTTGATTTCTCCAGCTCGATTTTCTTTCTCAAGATTGCTTTGGCTATTTCGGATCTTTTGTGTTTCCATACAAAATTGTGAAATTTTTGTTCTAGCTCTGTGAAAAATGCATTGGTAGTTTTACAGTGATTGCATTGAATCTGTAGATTGTTTTGGGTAGTATAGTCCTTTTCACAATGTTGATTTCTCTTTCAGATTTTTCATCATTAATGTATAGGAATTCAAGCAATTTCTGTGTATTAATTTTGTATCCTGCTACTTTACCAAATTCATTGATTAGCTCTAGTAGTTTCTGGTAAAGTCCTTATGATTCTCTATGTTATCTGCAAACTGACAGCTTTACTTCTGTTCTGATTTGGATTCCTTTTATTTCCTTTTCTTCACTGATTGCTGTGGCTAAAACTTCCAAAACTATGTTGAATAATAGTGGTGAGAGTGGGCAACCTTGTCTTGTTCCTGATCTTAGTGGAAATGGTTTCAATTTTCCACCATGGAGAATGATGTTTGCTGTGGGTTTCTCATATATGGCCTTTATTATGTTGAGGTAAGTTCCCTCTATGCTTACTTTCTGGAGGATTTTTACATAAATGGATGTTAAAATTTGTCTAAAGATTTTTATGCATCTATTGAGATGATCATATGGTTTTATCCTTCAATTTGTTAATATGGTGCATCACATTGATTGATTTGGTCATACTGAAGAATCCTTGCATTCCTGAGATATACCCCACTTGATCATGGTGTATGACCCTTTTAATGTGCTGCTGGATTCTGTTTGCAAGTATTTTGTTGAGGATTTTTACGTCTATTGTCATCTGTGATATTGGCCTATAGTTTTCTTTTCTTTTTTTTTGACATCTATGTCTGGTTTTTGTATCAGGCTGATGGTGGCCTCGTAGAATGAGTTTGGGAGTGTTTAGGTGTAAGGTTAGGTTGTTTATTTGAGATTTTTCTTGTTTCTTGACTTAGGGTTGTATTGCTATAAACGTCCCTCTCATAACTGCTTTTGCTGCATCCCATAGGTTTTCGTTGGTTATGTTTAGCTCTTCTCTAAATGTGTGATAGAATTCGCCTGTGAAGCCATCTGGTCCGGGGCTTTTATTTGTTGGAAGATTTTTAATCACAGCCTCAATTTTAGTGCTTGTGATTGGTCAGTTTATATTTTCTATTTCTTCCTGGTTCAGTCTCGGAAGGTTGTGCTTTTCTAAGAATTTGTCCATTTCTTCCAGGTTGCCCATTTTATCGACATATAGTTGCTTGTAGTGATCTCTCATGATTCTTTGTATTTCTGCAGTGTCAGTTGTTACTTCTCCTTTTTCATTTCTAATTCTATTGATTTGAATCGTCTCCCTTTTGTTCCTGATGAGTCTGCCTAATGACTTATCAATTTTGTTTATCTTCTCAAAGCACCATCTTTTAGTTTTATTGATCTTTGCTTTTGTTAGTGGTCTCTTGGTTATTTAGTAGTGTATTGTTTAGCCTCCATGTGTTTGGATTTTTTACAGTTTTTTTCCCTGTAATTGATATCTAGTCCCATAGCGTTTGGGTTGTGCTTTTCTAAGAATTTGTCCATTTCTTCCAGGTTGCCCATTTTATCGACATATAGTTGCTTGTAGTGATCTCTCATGATTCTTTGTATTTCTGCAGTGTCAGTTGTTACTTCTCCTTATCTAGTCCCATAGCGTTTGGTTGAAACAATTTCAATTTTCTTAAATTTACCAAGGCTTGATTTGTGACCCAAGATATGATCGATACTGGAGAATGATCCTTGAGCACTTGAGAAGAAAGTGTATTCTCTTGTTTTTGGATGGAATGTTCTATAAATATCAATTAAGTCCATCTTGTATAATGTATCATTTAAAGCTTGTGTTTTCTTACTTATTTTCATTTTGGATGCTCTGTCCATTGGTGAAAGTGGGGTGTTAAAGCCCCATACTGTGTGTTACAGTTGATTTCCCCTTTTTTGGCTCTTAGCATTTCCTTATATATTGGGGTGCTCAGATGTTGGGTTCATAAATATTTACAATTGTTATATCTTCTTCCTGGATTGATCCATTGATCATTATGTAGTGTCCTTCTTTCTTTCTTGCAATAGTCTTTATTTTAAACTCTATTTTTTCTTATATGAGAATTGCTACTCCAGCGTTCTTTTGATATCCATTTGCATGGAACATCTTTTTCCATCCCCTCACTTTCAATCTGTATGTGTCCCTAGGTCTGAAGTGGGTCTCTTGTAGATGGCATATATACAGGTCTTGTTTTTGTATCCATTCAACCTGTCTCTGTCTTTTGAATGGAGCATTTAATCCGTTTACATTTAATGTAATTATCAATATGTTTGTTCCTATTACCATTTTCTTTGTTGTTTTGGGATTGTTATTGTAGGTCTTTTCCTTCTCTTGTGTTTCCTCCCTAGAGTAGTTCCTTTAGCATTTCTTGTAAAGCTGGTGTGCCTGTGCTGAATTCTCATAACTTTTGCTTGTGTGTAAAGGTTTTAATTTATCTGTCACATCTGAATGAGATCCTTGCTGGGTAGAGTAATCTTGGTTGTAGGTTTTTCCCTTTCATCACTTTAAATATGTCCTGCCATTCCTTTCCGGCTTGCAGAGGTTCTGCTGAAAGATCAGCTGTTAACCTTATAAAGATTCCCTTGTATGTTATTTGCTGTTTTTCCCTTGCTGCTTTTAATATTTTTTCTTTGTATTTAAATTTTGATAGTTTGATTAATATGTTTCTTGGTGTGTTTCTCCTTGGATTTACCCTGTATGGGACTCTGCACTTCCTGTACTTGATTGACTGTTTCCTTTCCCATTTTAGGGAAGTTTTCAGCTATAATCTCTTCAAATATTTTCTCAGTCCCCTTTTTGTTTCTCTTCTTCTTCTGGGACCCCTATAATTCCAACGCTGGTGCGTTTAAAATTGTTCCAGTGATCTCTGAGACTGTCCTCAATTTTTTTCATTCTTTGTTCTTTATTCTGCTCTGCGGTAGTTATTTCCAGTATTTTATCTTCCAGGTCACTTATCCATTCTTCTACCTCAGTTATTCTGCTATTGATTCCTTCTAGAGAATTTTTAGTTTCATTTATTGTGTTATTCATCATTGTTTGTTTGCTCTTTAGTTCTTCTAGGTCCTTATTAAATATTTTTTGTATTTTCCCCATTCTATTTCCAAGATTTTGGATAATCTTTACTATCATTACTCTGAATTCTTTTTCAGGTAGACTGCCTATTTACTCTTCATTTGTTTTTTTCTGGTGGGTTTTTATCTTGCTCCTTCATCTGCTTCATATTTCTCTGTCTTCCCATTTTGCTTAACTTACTGTGTTTGGGGTCTCCTTTTCACAGGCTGCAGGTTCATAGATCCCATTGTTTTAGTGGCTGTCCCCAGTAGGTAGGGCTGGTTCAGTGTGTTGTGTAGGCTTCCTGGTGGAGGGGACTGGTGTCTGTGTTGTGGTGCGTGGGGCTGGATCTTGTCTTTCTGGTGGGCAGGACCACATCCAGTGGTGTGTTTTGGGGTGTCTGTGAAGTTTTTGTTATTTTACACAGCCTCTCTGCTAATGGGTGTGGCTGTGTTCCTGTCTTGCTAGTTGTTTGGCATGGGGTGTCCAGCACTGGAGCTTGCTGGTCGTTGAGTGGAGCTGGGTCTTTGCATTGAGATGGAGATCTCTGGGAGAGCTTTCCCCTTTTGATATTACATGGTGTCTGGAGGTCTCTGATGGTCCAATGTCCTGAAGTTGGCTCTCCCACCTTAGAGTCTCAGTCCATACACCTGGCTGGAGCACCAAGATCCTGTTAGCCACACGGTAATTTTTTTTTTTTTTTTTTTTTTGCAGTGTGCAGGACTCTCACTGTTGTGGTCCTTCCCACTCTGGAGGGTCTGGATGCGCAGGCTCAGCGGCCATGGCTCACGGGCCCAGCCACTCCGTGGCATGTGGTATCCTCCTGGACCGGGGCATGAACCCGTGTCCCCTGCATTAGCAGGCAAACTCTCAACCACTGCACCACCAGGGAAGCCCCACATGGTAAATGTTTAAGGTTGACTAGAAGTCCAGTGAATTTCATTCATGGATGTAAAAGTTATATATTCAGTTGGCAGGAGATATCAGAGGTGGTACAATCACAGTCCAAGGTCCAAGTCTGCTCCTCTAGGAAAGTCCCCTGGAGATTTGGGCTGGCTGTGCTCAGGCTGGGGTGTGTGCATTGGCAGCAGCCATATTCGGGAGCTCGTTCTCTACAGTAGGTTCTTATTAGTTATCTATTTTATATATAGTAGAGTGTATATGTCAGTACCAATCTCCCAATTTATCTCTCCCCCCAAAATCTAAGGCTTTAAGAAGCACAATTTGAGGTTCTTCTTTTTAAACCACTTCCATAGGATAGCTCTTTTTTAAATATGAATATAGTTATCATATTCATGCTAATTCTGCTTTATCAAAGTCTCTGTCTATTCAACAACATGTCATTCTGTTCAGACCCTTTTATACTTGGTTATAGTGTCCTAGAAGCTTTCTAATTTTGGCAGTTTCTCTCTTAATATTTGTTAGTCAGAAATGAGCAGACTTTTTCAAATGTCAAGTGTGAAGTGACCTGAACAGAGTTTTGCCACTTCCATTGTTCTTAATTCTACACTTTATTGTTTGAAATTCCAGGCTGCAATAGCTTTGTGGTAGATCCTCACACTATTGACTCCTACTAGGATCTAGATTGATCAAAACTCCAAATATTTTTTTCTTAAATAGAAGCTCTTTTTAAAAATAACAAGTTCTTTATTTTTTTACCAGTGGATGCATTTCTGATCTAATTATAACAATGGTAGCAATAGAAATGATGATGACAATATTAATGGCAGCCACATTTACTTAGTTCTTATTTTGTGTCAGGTTCTGGACCAAGCATTACACATGTATTATATACTTTGAAATCAATCATATGAGATGTAATTACTAATATTATTCCCACGTTACAGGTAATGAAAATGAGGGAGAAAAAGTTAAATAACTTGTTCAAATTCACACAACTAGGAATGGTACAGTTTGGACTAATACCAGTTATGTCTGTCCTTAAAGTTCAAGCCCTTCATTACCAATGTTTAGAGTAGAAATATAAGGGCACATTGAAATACCATAAACAATGAGGATGAGTTATAAACTAGTAGGAAGCTAGAAAAAAAGGGGGTATTACAGATAAACTAGAGAGTACATTGCTTGTAGAGAGAAGTAGCATGGACTTTACTGGACAAACGAAGGGTGAGACAGGATTGCAACTATTACTATAAATTTTAGTGACCATAATTTGACAGTACAAAACACTCCACACTCATCATGCTACCAAAATATGTCTTGCTAAGGTCGCTAATGTAATATGAGCTAAATCTAATGATATTATTCAGTATTTACTTTACCCCACATCTCAGACTCATTCAAAATAGTTGTCCAGTCTCTTCTCAAAATACTTTCTCTTCTTGGGTTTTGTGACCTTAAGTACAGAGTTTTACCCCTATCATATTTCTTTTTGTTTGTATGGCCTATCCTTTCAGCCTACAAAAATTATTCTGCATTGTAATTTTGCCTCTAATTTACTTGATATCATTTCTAGATTCTTGACTTGAACCAATTTAAAAATCAGGCACTTATGTTCCCGTTTAAGTACTGGATTTTAAAAAGTGTGTAAGGCAGAGTCAAGAATAGAGTTCTGTGTCATGCCTTCAGTCCCTCAGTACATATATATATATAATATACATACATAATATATATAATATATAATATATATAATATATATATAAACAAACAAAAGAACACAAGATAAAATAAAAACAATGGCATTTATCTACTAGTCTACATTTTTTGTATTTAATTAAAATTTTATCAATTTATTCAATGCCCTCTTTTCTATATCTTACACTGAAGGATATCTTAAAACACTATCACATCAAATGTTTTCTTGACATTTAGAGATATTATAGCCAAGGGGTTCCTCTGATTTATTATCAGTCTAATGACCTTATTTTTCAATGAGTTTGGTAAGGTATGTGGCTTTGGTTTTTAAACTCATGTCAGCTTTGAGCGATTATCTCTGTCTTCACTAACTACACAAGAGCCATCCATTTGAAAATATTTTTCTGGGATTGATGTCAAGGTTACTCATTTATAGTTTCTCTTCTTCCTGGTCCTTTCTTTTGGTATTAATCTTATTCTGTAGGATTCTTCTAAGATCATGGATATCAAATAAACAATCTTACCTCTAAATCATTATAGTGTTCAGGGATCTAAAAAAATTCATCAAGCTAGGAGTGTTAACATTATTTAGAGCTGTAAGAAATTTCATTACACTAATTCCTTCATATTTAAATTTTTCCTTTTCCAGCCAGTAATGATCACTGATGGATACATAAAAAGAACTGAGGGCTTCCCTGGTGGCGCAGTGGTTGCGCGTCCGCCTGCCGATGCAGGGGAACCGGGTTCGCGCCCCGGTCTGGGAGGATCCCATGTGCCGCGGAGCGGCTGGGCCCGTGGGCCATGGCCGCTGGACCTGGGCGTCCGGAGCCTGTGCTCCGCAACGAGAGAGGCCACAGCAGAGGAAGGCCCGCATACCACAAAAAAAAAAAAAAAAAAAGAACTGAGTAGTTAGAGCATTTCTGCTTCCTAATTCATTCATTCATCTAATACATATTTATTTAACACCTAGTATGTGCTAAGCACTCTTTTAAATGCTGAAGATACTTCAGTGAACAAAATAAGCCTTCCTACCTAATGTGATAATTTATTCACATTAAATTATCCACCTAAATCAGCATCTCTATCTTTTTTCACTTTTTCATTGCAAAAATAAAAATATTTTATTTTGCTTTTTCACATTTTTTCAAAATGTTTATCCATGTGGAGTTTTGCCTTTATCAGACACTCCTATGGGTTTCCTCTACTTTCTTGTATTTGTGCTTGTTTGTGTGTCTCTCCACCCATCCCTTGGACATGCATTTTAAATATATTGGCTCCTGTGCAAGCTATCCTGGTCTCTTTCTTCCTAATCAACATAATTTGCTTCTGCTCCTAATGAATCTCCTATAATCTTTTGAGGAACATTCAATGAAAATTTCCATGACTAGGTTTCTGTCTTTGCTCTTTCTCTTGGAAAGCATTTTGTTTAAATTAGAGTTGAGTCCAAGGCCAAATACATGTTTTGGCTCTTCTAGGTATTTTACTATGTGGCTCTCATACAATATCAGTGTAGTAAGTTGATATTTTAAAAGAGCTTTCTGCTTTATACTTAAAAGAAAAAAAAAAGAGTAAGGCAGGAATTGTAAAGTATATAAGGTACAAAACATATAGATCTAACCCCTTCTCAGTAAGAGTCCAGAAAACAGGATTTTATATAATGATAGCTTCTCTTACAAATGAAATCAATGGGAAAAACTCATTAGGAAAATTTGATGGAATATTTAGATCTTATGTGTCTAGGTTGTGCACATTTACAATCCACATGCAAGTGGTAACCATAAAATGTTTTTAGCTGACTATTGTATGAGTAAAGGATGATGATGGGTAGTTGAGCTATCTAAATGGACAGATTCTAAGGAAGACATGTAAGACACTGAACAAAAAAGCAGAACTTTAGCTATTGGAGAAGAGGCTGTTGCAAATGTAATCATGAAAGGCAATTTAGGAGATAGTGATCATGAAATAGTAGGAATACAGATTTTACGTAAATAATGAAGAAGAGTACAGGGAGGAAAAAAATAAGTCAAATAACTTATTTTAAAATAGTCTTTGTTGAGAAAGATAACATGGATTGTAGATCTAGCAGGGAATGTCTGGCTATCCATGATCTTATTTTTGTGTATGGTGATAAGGAGTGTTCTAATTTCATTCTTTTACATGTAGCTCTCCAGTTTTCCCAGCACCACTTATTGAATAGACTGTCTTTGTTCCATTGTATATCTTTGCCTCCTTTGTCATAGATTAGTTGACCATAGGTGCGTAGTTCTGTAAAAAATGCCATTGGTAATTTGATAGGGATTGCATTGAATCTGTAGATTGCTTTGGGTAGTAGAGTCATTTTCACAATATTGATTCTTCCAATCCAAGAACATGGTATATCTCTCCATCTGTTGGTATCATCTTTAATTTCTTTCATCACTGTTTTATCGTTTTCTGCGTACAGGTCTTTTGTCTCCCTAGGTAGGTTTATTCTTAGGTATTTTGTTCTTTTTGTTGCAATGGTAAATGGGAATGTTTCCATAATTTCTCTTTCAGATTTTTCATCATTAGTGTATAGGAATGCAAGAGATTTCTGTGCGTTAATTTTGTATCCTGCAACTTTACCAAATTCATTAATTAGCTCTAGTAGTTTTCTGGTAGCAGCTTTAGGATACTCTATGTATAGTATCATGTCATCTGCAAAGAGTGACAGTTTTATTTCTTCTTTTCCAATTTGTATTCCTTTTATTTCTTTTTCTTCTCTGATTGCCATGGCTAGGACTTCCAAAACTATGTTGAATAATAGTGGTGAGAGTGGACATCTTTGTCTCGTTCTGATCTTAGAGGAAATGTTTTCAGTTTTTCACCATTGAGAATGATGTTTGCTGTGGGTTTGTCGTATATGGCCTTTATTATGTTGAGGTAGGTTCCCTCGATGCCCACTTTCTGGAGAGTTTTTGCCATAATTAGGTGTTGAATTTTGTCAAAATCTTTTTCTGTATCTACTGAGATGATGAAATGATTTTTATTCTTCAATTTGTTAATATGGTGTATAACATTGATTGATTTGCGTATATTGAAGACATCTTGCATCCCTGTGATAAATCCCACTTGAGAGTGGTGTATGATCCTTTTATTGTGTTGTTGGATTCTGCTTGCTAGTATCCTGTTGAGGATTTTTGCATCTATATTCATCAGTGATATTGGTCTGTAATTTTCTTTTTTTGTAGTATCTTTGGTTTTGTTATCAGGGTGATGGTGGCCTCATAGAATTAGTTTAGGATTGTTCATTCCTCTGCAAATTTTTGGAAGAGTTTGAGAATGATGGGTGTTAGCTCTTCTCTAAATGTTTGATGGAATTCTCCCTCTTTTTCTTGATGAGTCTGGCTAATGGTTTATCATTTTTTTTTATCTTCTCAAAGAACCAGCTTTTAGTTTTCTTGATCTTTGCTATTGTTTTCTTTGCTTCTATTTCATTTATTTCTGCTCGATTTTTATTTTCTTCTGCTAACTTTGGATTTTGTTTGTTCTTCTTTCTCTAGTTTCTTTAGGTGTAAGGTTAGATTGTTTACTTGAGATTTTTCTTGTTTCTCGAAGTAGGCTTGTATAGCTATAAACTTCCCTCTTAGAACTGCTTTTGCTGCATCCCATAGATTTTGGATCATCTTGTTTTCATTGTCATTTGTCTCTAGGTATTTTTTTATTTCCTCTTTGATATCTTCAGTGATATCTTAGTTATTTAGTATTAATTATTTATTTTATTTCTTCAATAGATATAGGCCTATTCAGATTGTTTATTTTTTCTTGTGTGAAATTTGGCAATTCCATGGGATTGATCTGTTTCTTCTAGGTTATTAAATCTGTGGGCACAGAATTTTTAAATAATGTTTCTCTATTAACTTTTTAATGTCCATGGTATCTGCAGTGATGTCCCCTCTTTCATTTCTGATATTAGTAATTTGGGTCTTCTCTCTTTTTCTTAGTTAGCTTGATTAGAGGTGTATCAACTTTATTAATATTTCAAAGAACAAGCTTTGGGTTTGTTGATTTTCTCTATTGATTTACTGCTCTTAATTTCATTTATTTCTACTCTAATTATGAATAGTTGTTTCCTTCTGTTTACTTTGGATTTAATTTGCTCTTATTTTCCTAGTTTGCTAAGGTTGAAGCTTAGGTTATTGCTTTAGCTACTTATTGTTTTATTTTGGTAAGTTGTGTTTTAACTTTCATTTAGCTCAAGATATATTTTTTAAATTTCTCTTGAAATTTCTTCTTTGACACTTTTATAAGTGTGTTGTTTGTGGTTTTCCAACTACCTTTCTGTTGTTGATTTCTAGTTCAACCCTGTTGTGGTCTGAGAACAGACATTATATGTGTTCTTTTTTTTTTTTTTTTAATTTCTTAAGGTGTGTTTTATGACCCAGGATGTTTTCTATCTTGATGAATGGTTCATGTGAGCTTGAGAATATTGTATATTTTGCTGTTGTTGGTTGAAGTAATCTATAGCTGTCAACTACATGTAGTTGTCTGATGGTGCTATTGAGTTCAACTATGTCTTACTGAAGTTCTTCCTGCTGGTTATTTCCATTTCTGATAAAAGGGAGATCAAGTGTCTACCTATAACAATGGATATATCACTTTCTTCTTGCAGTTCTGTTGGTTTTTATCTCTCATATTTTGATGGTCTGTTGTTAGGCACATATATTAAGGATAGTTATGTCATTTTGGAAAACTGACTCTTTTATCATTATATGTTGTCCCTCTTTATCCCTAATATTTTTTCTTGCTCCAAAGTCTACTCTGTCTGAAATTTATATAGCTACTCCTGCTTTCTTTTGGTTAGTGTTAGCATAGTATACCTCTCTCCGTTCCTTTACTCTTAGTGTATATGTCTTTATATTTAAAGTGGGTTTCTTACAGACAACATATAGTTGGGTCTTGTTTGTTGATCCACTCTGACAGTCTCTGTCTTCTAATTGGTGTATTTGGACCATTGATGACTGATATAGCTGGATTAATATCTACTATATTTGTTACTGTTTTCTATTTGTTGCACTTGTTCTTTACTCCTGCTTTTGTCTTCGAGAAGTTTTCTGCTTTTTTATTGTTTTAGTTGGGCATTTAATATGATTTCACTTTTTCTCCTTTCTTGGCATATCAAGTTTATTTCTTTTGTTACTTTTTATTAATGGTTTCTCTAGAGTTTTCAGTATACATTTACAACTAATACAAGTCCACTTTCAAACAACACTATACCACTTCACAGATAGTGCAACTACCTTAATAATAACAGTCTTATTTTTTTGATCCTGTCCCCTTTATCATTGCTGTCATTCATTTCCTTTATACATAAACATATATATATATTCAAATACATTTGTATCTGTTACAAACTGTTATTTGTTAGATTAATTTTAAAAAGAAAAATGAAAACTATTTTATTTATTTCAATTATGCTTTGTCCAGTGATTTTTCCTTTCTTCGTAATCTAGACCCAAGTTTCTGAACTATATTATTTTACTTCTCTGAAGATCTCCTTTTATTATTTCTTGCAATGTATGTCTATTGGTAACAAATTCTCTCTATTTTTGTTTGTCTGAGTCATTCTTTGTTTCTCTAGCCCTTAGTTTATTAATCATAGTTGTTTTTTTTTTAATCTCTGGTATGATAATTCCAACATTCCTGTCATATATGACTCTGATCTTGATGGTTGTTCTGTGGCTTCAATTGTTTTTTGTTTCTTAGTATGCCTTGTAATTTTTTTTTTTTTGAATGGCAGACATGATGTTCAGGGAAAAAGAAACTGCAGTAAATAGACCTTTAGTAATGCAGTGCAAAAGTTTTTATCCACACTGACCTCCAGTCATTTATCAATTACAGTTTGGTTTTTCCTACCCTGGTACAAGTTCTTGCAGAGATTTCTGCTTGTGGGTTTCTGTTCAGGTAAGTTGTGATTCCCCATATCTACCTGTCTGTATCTACAATTTGGGGGCAGAAGTTTGCTTTGTAACTTCACTTCCCTGACAGGCTTAAGAAGAGTTGTTAATTTTTCAATTTGTTCAACATTTTATTTGTTAGGACAGAGTTAATACTTTCAAGATCTTTACAAGCCATCCAGAAGTCTTACTTTTAAAAAAATACTATTTTAGATGATAGTAGTCTTATTAGTATTCTCAAAGTAACTCTCAAGTATGATATTTAAGAAGTTCAAGGAACATAAATGAAGAATTCAACATTACTTATTCAATTTAAATTTTTCTCTTCTCCATGATTGAATCTCTATGCTTAGAATTACATATTATGATAACTGAACAGGGCTTCTTTTTGTTAATATGTTCCATTAATTTTACTATAATAGTAGTAATATATATAGATTTATTAGCAACAAATAGCATAAAGATGGAGAATAATTAACGATAAATCTTTCTAGATTTTGCTTTTATAATAATATACAAATCCTGTACAATGACAGCATGACATTATGTTTTCTGGCACACCATACAAGTATTCCCCATTCTACTTTGCAATTTTATACGTCCAAATAGGCAAACATAAATAAGTGGTTGCCTAAGTGTCCATCGACAGATGAATGGATAAAGTAGATGTGGCATATATATACAACGGAACATCACTCAGCCATGAAAAGAAATGAAATTGAGTTATTTGTAGTGAGGTGGATGGGCCTAGTGTCTGTCATACAGAGTGAAGTAAGTCAGAAAGAGAAAAACAAATACCATATGTTAAAGCATATATATGGAATCTTAAAAAAAAAATGGTTCTGATGAACCCAGGGCCAGGAGAGGAATAAAGACGCTGATGTAGAGAATGGACTTGAGGACACAGGGAGGGGGAAGGGTAGGCTGGGACGAAGTGAGAGAGTAGCATAGACATATATACACTATGAAATTTAAAATATATAGCTAGTGGGAAGCAGCTGCATCACACGGAGATCAGCTCGGTGCTGTGTGACCACCCAGAGGTGTGGGATAGGGAGGGTGGGAGGGAGATGCAAGAGGAGGGGGATATGGTGATATGTGTATACATATAGCTGATTCACTTTGTTACACAGCAGAAACTAACACACCATTGTAAAGCAATTATACTCCAAAAAAGATGTTAAAAAAAATAGTGGTTGCATATAAGTAGGTTTGGGAACAATATGGTGAAACTATTTTTAATCAAATCCTAAACACATAATATAATATAACATAATGGAATGAA
Source organism: Physeter macrocephalus (assembly GCF_002837175.3). NCBI lineage: Eukaryota > Metazoa > Chordata > Mammalia > Artiodactyla > Physeteridae > Physeter > Physeter macrocephalus. The sequence continues at coordinate 67,826,359 of NC_041234.1, read as the reverse complement.
TGAATGTAGGTTATGTGACCAGAATAACGTAGGTTCAAATCCTAGATTCAGCCCTGTTCTAGCTTTGCAACTGCAGGCAAGTTATATGGATTTTCAGTTTCTCAGTTTTAAAAATCAAGATATTAGGTTTATTTCTGTCTTTCTTTGAGTTTCCCACAAAGTAGTCCTTGAGACAATGTCTGGAGTACAGGTACTCATTTAGAAGATGATTCCAGGAAGCACAAGAGAGAGTAGAGAAAGTGAGAGAAGGAAGGAAGTCAATTAGGGGCGTGTTGATGTGCGGATTGCTAATGTGGACAACTGATGCCCAGTCCTGCTGGTCATTCTCTGTGATATTGTGCAGAAGATGCCTCTGAAATGTCCTGCTGAAGGACAAAAATGCTGGGGTCTTCATTCACTTTTTCCCATCTTTCATTGCTGAGGATTATTTTGTGAGAATTAAAGCCCCTGCCCTTGGTGCTGCCCTGCTTTCATGCTGAGCAAGCTCCTGACCTTCAGGAGAAAGCTCTCAGGCAGAGAAGCAGAGGGCTGCATGTGTTTAAAGAAGGAAGTTGCTACTATCAGTGCAGGTGAGCTTAAAGATGAGCAGAGTGTATACAGAATGAGGCTACAATATTTAATATTGTATATAAAAAACCTAAGATCATCTGTCACATAATAGATATTACATAAATGTAGCTATTATTTATTTTTAATTAATTCAGAAAATAACTGGGAAGGTATAATACCTACATCAAAAATCATTTATGAAATTGAATATCATGGAATCTTTCAAATAGCACTATTTTCCTTGAAAGCTCAGTAAACTTATCTGCTGATTCCTTTGTGGAAGAGAAGATGGCTGCTATATACCTAGGGGTAAAAGTAAAAAAAAAACTTCTTTACTCCATTCTTGTATAATCAGATTAGACTGTGCTGACTTTGCCAGTATGGGACCACTTTTACCACATTACCAGCAATGCTCACTGTACAGCATAGGTAGATTTAGAGTTTAAAATGACACTGGAAACATATCCTGTCTTAATATGATCCTACTCAGGTCCAACATGAGACCTAAAGAAGAAATCTAAGCTGATAGTAACATTAACATTACTTTCATGAGCATAAGAAACTACAGCTAAATTCTCAGTCTCTTTGACTGTATAATATACTTCAATCAGGATTCTAGATTTGATGCTTTTATCTATTTTAAGTGAATTAGGCACTCAATTGACATCAGTGGAAATTGAAGTTCTCTGTAATTGTTCCAGATATCACAGATTCTGCCACATAAACTTTACAAAGGTATCCTATAACACTAATCTGAATAGATTGCTTCTGGAAGTGGTGCTACATTGCCCTTCACTAGTCCTTTCTAATCAGTAAGCATCTGTTTGTTTAGAACTGATGACTAAAAAAAGATACACTGCCACTATTTAAGGTCTATGTGAATCTTGGTGAGATATATATATATATATATATATGCATATATATATATATATGCTGAAACATGGAAGTTAAAATGGGCCAGATCTATTCAAACTCTTTAATGCTACCCTGTTCTAACTGCTTTGAATTTGAACATGCATATAAAGTAATGTCTTCCATATTACCAAGAGTAACTCTGATGACTTGATTAGGAAATCAAAATTTTCTGACAAACAAAGCCTTCTGTACCAACACTAGGCATCTAATTACTTTATCTTCTTTGTGAATTTCTGTTTTAACCATCAGTGCTTACATTATGAAAAAAAATTATTTATTAATTTGTGCTCTAAAGGTCCACTTCATAAAACTCCTGGATGATGAGGACATCTAGAACCTGTGCTTGGATCATGAAGTCATTGTGTTCATTGTGTTTACATGTTTACTACATTACTTCCTAGTAACATAATTGCTTACTAGATTCTGAAAATATTTGTTTGTTTAATAAAAGGTTTCCATTTAATAAATGGTGAGAATAGCATAATGCACTGTTGGAATAACTGTCTACAACCAGTGATTTGATAAAATTACAAAGAAATTTCTATATATGTTTTAATATATTATGGGAGAGGAGCTAATTATTTGCACCTAAGACCTGATACTGTATTTTCAAATAACATATTATTTTTCTAGATTTTAGAATTCTTTTGTAAATGTTTTTAGAACTGTAAGTCCAACAATTTTGTTGAGAGATTATTGGATAGAATGAATCTGGGTGGTACATTATACTCGAATACACTTTTGTTTGTTTTTAAGGCATTTATTTTTGATTATAACATATATAAAGAAACTGCATAAAATATTCTCATAGTTTAACTTTTTTTAACAACTTTATTGGAGTATAATTGCTTCACAATGGAATGTTAGTTTATAACAAAGTGAATCAGTCATACATATACACATGTTCCGACATCTCCTCCCTTTTGCGTCTGCCTCCCTCCCACCCTCCCCATCACATCCCACCGGGTGGTCACAAAGCACCGAGCTGATCTCCTTGTGCTATGCAGCTGCTTCCCACCAGTTATCTATTCTACATTAGGTAGTGTATATATGTCCATGCCACTCTCTCACTTTGTCACAGCTTACCCTTCCCCCTCCTCATATCCTCAAGTCCATGCTCTAGTAGGTCTGTGTCTTTATTCCTGTCTTACTCCTAGGTACTTCATGACCTTTTTTTTTCTTAGATTCCATATATATGTGTTAGCATATGGTATTTCTTTTCCTCTTTCTGACTTACTTCACTCTGTATGACAGACTCTAGGTCCATCCACCTCACTACAAATAACTCAATTTCGTTTCTTTTTATGGCTATGCAATATTCCATTGTATATATGTGCCACATCTTCTTTATCCATTCATCTGAAGATGGACACTTAGGTTGATTCCATCTCCTGGCTATTGTAAATAGAACTGCAATGAACATTTTGGTACATGAATTTATTTTTCTTTCTTTTGCAGTACACGGGCCTCTCACTGTTGTGGTCTCTCTCGTTGTGGAGCACAGGCTCCAGACACGCAGGCTCAGCAGCCATGGCTCACAGGCCCAGTTGCTCTGCGGCATGTGGGATCCTCCCAGACTGGGGCATGAACCCATGTCCCACGCATGGCAGGCGGACTCTCAACCACTGCGTCACCAGGGAAGCCCCATGACTCATTTTGAATTATGGTTTTCTCAGGGTACATGCCCAGTATTGGGATTGCTGGGTCGTATGGTAGTTCTATTTGTAGTTTTTTAAGGAACCTCCATACCGTTCTCCATAGTGGCTGTATCAATTTACATTCCCACCAGCAATGCAAGAGTGTTCCCTTTTCTCCACACCCTCTCCAGCATTTATTGGTTCTAGATTTTTTGATGATGGACATTCTGACCGGTGTGAGATGATATCTCACTGTAGTTTTGATTTGCATTTCTCTAATGATTAATGATGTTGAGCATTCGTTCATGTGTTTGTTGGCAATCTGTATATCTTCTTTGGAGAAATGTCTATTTAGGTTTTCTGCCCATTTTTGGATTGGGTTGTTTGTTTCTTTTGATATTGATCTGTATGACCTGCTTCTATAATTTTGGAGATTAATCCTTTGTGAGTTGCTTCATTTTCAAATACTTTCTTCCATTCTGAGGGCTGTCTTTTGGTCTTGTTTTTGGTTTCCTTTGCTGTGCAAAAGCTTTTAAGTTTCATTAGGTCCAATTTGTTTATTTTTGTTTTAATTTCCATTTCTCTAGGAGGTGGGTCAAAAAGCATCTTGCTGTGATGTATATCATAGAGTGTTCTGCCTACGTTTTCCTTTAAGAGTTTGATAGTTTCTGGCCTTACATTTAGGTCTTTAATCCATTTTGAGCTTATATTTGTGTATGGTGTTAGGGAGTGATCTAATCTCATACTTTTACAGGTACCTATCCAGTTTTCACAGCACCACTTATTGAAGAGGCTGTCTTTTCTCCACTGTATATTCTTGCCTCCTTTATCAAAGATAAGGTGACCATATGTGCGTGGGATTATCTCTGGGCTTTCTATCCTGTTCCATTGATCTATATTTCTGTTTTTGTGCCAGTACCATACTGTCTTGATAACTGTAGCCTTGTAGTATAGACTGAAGTCAGGGAGCCTGATTCCTCCAGCTCCATTTTTTGTTCTCAAGATTGCTTTGGCTACTCGGGGTCTTTTGTGTTTCCATACAAATTGTGAAATTTTTTGTTCTAGTTCTGTGAAAAATGTCAGTGGTAGTTTGATAGGGATTGCATTGAATCTGTAGATTGCTTTCGGTAGGAGAGTCATTTTCACAATGTTGATTCTTCCAATCCAAGAACAGGGTATATCTCTCCATCTATTTGTATCATCTTTAATTTATTTCATCAGTGCCTTATAATTTTCTGCATGCAGTTTTTTTGTCTCCTTAGGTAGGTTTAATCCTATGTATTTTATTCTTTTTGTTGCCGTGGTAAATGGGAGTGTTTCCGTAATTTCACTTTCAGATATTTCATCATTAGTGTATAAGAATGCCAGAGATTTCTGTGCATTAATTTTGTATCCTGCTACTTTAGCAAATTCATTGATTAGCTCTAGTAGTTTCTGGTAGCATCTTGAGGATTCTCTATGTACACTCTCATGTCATCTGCAAACAGTGACAGCTTTACTTCTTTTCCGATTTGGATTCTTTTATTTCTTTTTCTTCTCTGATTGCTGTGGCTAGAAATTCCAAATGTATGTTGAATAAGAGTGGTGCGAGTGGGCAACCTTGTCTGTTCCTGATCTTAGTGGAAGTGCTTTCAGATTTACACCATTGAGGACGATGTTTTCTGTGGGTTTGTCCTATATGGCCTTTATTATGTTGAAGAAAGTTCCCTCTATGCCTACTTTCTGCAGGGTTTTTATCATAAATGGGTGTTGAGTTTTGTCGAAAGCTTTCTCTACATCTATTGAGATGATCATATGGTTTTTCTCCTTCACTTTGTTAATATGGTGTATCAGGTTGGTTGATTTGCTTATACTGAAGAATCCTTGCATTTGTGGAATAAACCCCACTTGATCATGGTGTATGATCCTTTTAATGTGCTCTTGGATTCTGTTTGCTAGTATTTTGTTGAGGGTATTTGCATCTATGTTAATCAGTATTATTGGCCTGTAATTTTCTTTCTTTGTGACATCTTTGTCTGGTTTTGGTATCAGGGTGATGGTGGCCTCAGAGAATGAGTTTGGGAGTGTTCTTCCCTCTGCTATATTTTGGAAGAATTTGAGAAGGATAGGTGTTAGCTCTTCTCTAAATGTTTCATAGAATTCGCCTGTGAAGCCTTCCGGTCCTGGGTTTTTGTTTGTTGGAAGATTTTTAATCACAATATCAATTTCAGTGCTTGTGAATGGTCTGTTCATATTTTCTATTTCTTCCTGATTCAGTCTGGGCAGGTTGTGCATTTCTAAGAATATGTCCATTTCTTCCAGGTTGTCCATTTTATTGGCATAGAGTTGCTTGTAGTAATCTCTCATGATCTTTTGTATTTCTGCAATGTCAGTTTTTACTTCTCCTTTTTCATTTCTAATTCTATTGATTTGAGTTGTTACGTCTCCTTTTTCATTTCTAATTCTATTGATTTGAGTCTTCTCCCTTTTATTCTTGATGAGTCTGGCTAATGGTTTATCAATTTTATTTATCTTCTCAAAGAACCAGCTTTTAGTTTTATTGATCTTTGCTATTGTTTCCTTCATTTCTTTTTCATTTATTTCTGATCTGATCTTTATGATTTCTTTCCTTCTGCTAAATTTGGGGTTTTTTTGTTCTTCTTTCTCTAGTTGCTTTAGGTGCAAAGTTAGGTTGTTTATACGAGATGTTTCCTGTTTCTTAAGGTAGGATTGTATTGCTATAAACTTCCCTCTTAGAACTGCTTTTGCTGCATCCCATAGGTTTTGGGTCGTCGTGTCTCCATTGTCATTTGTTTCTAAGTATTTTTTGATTTCCTCTTTGATTTCTTCAGTGATCACTTCGTTATTAAGTAGTGTATTGTTTAGCCTCCATGTGTTTGTATTTTTTATAGATCTTTTCCTGTAATTGATATCTAGTCTCATAGCGTTGTGGTCAGAAAAGATACTTGGTATGATTTCAATTTTCTTAAATTTGCCAAGGCTAGATTTGTGACCCAATATATGATCTATCCTGGAGAATGTTCCATGAGCACTTGAGAAGAATGTGTATTCTGTTGTTTTTGGATGGAATGTCCTATAAATATCAATTAAGTCCATCTTGTGTAATGTATCATTTAAAGCTTGTGTTTCCTTATTTATTTTCATTTTGGATGATCTGTCCATTGGTGAAAGTGGGGTGTTAAAGTCCCCTACTATGATTGTGTTACTGTCGATTTCCCCTTTTATGGCTGTTAGTATTTGCCTTATGTATTGAGGTGCTCCTATGTTGGGTGCATAAATATTTACAATTGTTATATCTTCTTCATGGATCGATCCCTTGATCATTATATAGTGTCCTTCTTTGTCTCTTGTTATAGTTTTTACTTTAAAGTCTATTTTGTCTGATATGAGAATTGCTACTCCAGCTTTCTTCTGATTTCCATTTGCATGGAATATCTTTTTCCATCCCCTCACTTTCAGTCTGTATGTGTCCCTAGGTCTGAAGTGGGTCTCTTGTAGACTGCATATATATGTGTCTCATTTTTGTATCCATTCAGCCAGTCTGTGTCTTTTGGTGGGAGCATTTAATCCATTTTCATTTAAGGTAATTATCGATACGTATGTTCCTATTCCCATTTTCTTAATTGTTTTTTGTTTTTTAGTGTAGGTTTTTTCTTCTCTTGTGTTTCTTGCCTAGAGAAGTTCCTTTAGCATTTGCTGTAAAGCTGGTTTGGTGGTGCTGAACTCTCTCAGCTTTTGCTTGTCTGTAAAGTTTTTATTTTCTCCATCAAACCTGAATGAGATCCTTGTTGGGTAGAGTAATCCTGGCTGTAGATTTTTCTCCTTCATTACTTTAAATATATCCTGCCACTCCCTTCTGGCTTGCAGAGTTTGTGCTCAAAGATCACCTGTTAACCTTATGGGGATTCCCTTGTGTGTTATTTTTTGTTTTTCCCTTGCTGTTTTAACAATTTTTCTTTGTATTTCATTTGTGACAATGTGATTATTATGTGTCTTGGTGTGTTTCTCCTTGGATTTATCCTGTATGGGACTCTCTGTGCTTCCTGGACTTGATTAACTATTACCTTTCCCATAATAGGGAAGTTTTCAACTATATTCTCTTCAAATATTTTCTCAGCCCCTTTCTTTTTCTCTTCTTCTTCTGGGACCCCCATAATTTGAATGTTGGTGCGTTTAATGTTGTCCCAGAGCTCTCTGAGACTGTCTTCAGTTCTTTTCATTCTTTTATTCTTTATTCTGCTCTGCAGGAATTATTTCCACTATTTTATCTTCCAGATCACTTATCTGTTTTCTGCCTCAGTTATTCTGGTATTGATCCCATCTAGAGTATTTTTAATTCCATTTATTGTGTTGTTCATTGTTACTTCATCGAGTTTCCTTTTTAGTTCTTCTAGGTCTTTGTTAGATGTTTCTTGCATTTTCTCTATTCTGTTTCCAAGATTTTGGATCATCTTTACTATCATTATTCTGAATTCTTTTTCAGGTAGACTGCCTATTTCCTCTGCATTTGTTAGGTCAGGTGGGTTTTTATCTCGCTCCTTCATCTGCTGTGTGTTTTTCTGTCTTTTCATTTTGCTTATCTTACTGTGTTTGGGGTCTCCTTTTTGCAGGCTTCAGGTTTGTAGTTCCCATTGTTTTTGGTGTCCGTCCCCAGTGGCTAAAATTCGTTCAGTGGGTTGTGTAGGCTTCCTGGTGCAGGGGACTAGTGCCTGTGTTCTGGTGGATGAGGCTGGATCTTGTCTTTCTGGTTGGCAGGTCCACGTCCTGTGATGTGTTTTCGGGTGTCTGTGGCCTTATTATGATTTTAGGCAGCCTCTCTGCTAATGAGTGGGGTTGTGTTCCTGTCTTGCTAGTTGTTTGGCATAGGGTGTCCAGCACTGTAGCTTGCTGGTCTTTGAGTGAAGCTGGGTGTTGGTGTTGAGATGGAGATCTCTGGGAGATTTTCGCCATTTCAGATTACGTGGAGCTGGGATGTCTCTTGTGGACCAGTGTCCTGAAGTTGCCTCTCCCACCTCAGAGGCACAGTACTGACTCCTGGCTGCAGCACCAAGAGCCTTTCATCCACACGGCTCAGAATAAAAGGGAGGAAACACACGGCTCAGAATAAAAGGAAGGAAATGTAGAAAGAAAGAAAGAGGATAAAATAAAATAAAATAAAGATAAAATAAAGTTATTAAAATAAAAAATAATTATTAAGAAAAAAAAATTTTAAGTAAAAAAAAACAACAAGAAAAAAACGGATGGGCAGAACCCTAGAATAAATGGTGAAAGCAAAGCTATACAGTTGAAATCTCACAGAGAAGCATACACATACACTCTCACTCACAAAAATTGGAAACGGGGAAAAAATAATATATCTTACTCTCAAAGTCCACCTCCTCAATGTGGGATGATTTGTTGCCTATTCAGGTTTTCCACTGATTCAGGGTATATCAAGTTGATTGTGGAGATTTAATCCGGTGCTCCTGAGGGTGCTGGGAGAAATTTCCCTTTCTCTTCTTTGTTCACACAGCTCCCGGTGTTCAGCTTTGGATTTGGCCCTGCGTCTGCGTATAGGCAACCGCAGGGCGTCTGTTCTTCGCTCAGACAGGACGAGGTTAAAGGAGCAGCTGATTCGGGGGCTCTGGCTCACCCAGGCCGGGGTCTGGGAGCGTTACAGATGCGGGGCGAGCCTGCGGCGGCAGAGGCTGGCATGAAGTTGCACCAGCCTGAGACGTACTGTGCATTCTCCTGGGGAAGTTGTCCCTGGATCACAGGACCCTGGCAGCGGCAGGCTGCACAGCCTCCCACAAGGGGAGGTGTGGAGAGTGACCTGTGCTCGCACACAGGTTTCTTGGTGGCAGCACCAGAGGCCTTAGCGTTCCATGCCCGTCTCTGTCATCCGCGCTGATAGCCATGGCTCACGACCATCTCTGGAGCTCCTTTAAGCAGTGCTCTTAATCCCCTCTCCTCATGCACCAGGAAAGAAAGAGGGAAGAAAAAGTCTCTTGCCTCTTTGCCAGGTCCAGACTTTTTCCTGGACTCCCTCCTGGCTAGCCATGGTGCACTAACCCCTTCAGGCTGTGTTCATGCTGCCAACCCCAGTCATCTCCCTGCGATCCTACTGAAGCCCGAGCCTCAGCTCCCAGGCCCCGCCCACCCCGGCTGGTGAGCAGACAAGCCTCTTGGGCTGGTGAGTGCTGGTCGGCACTGATCCTCCATGTGGGAATCTCTCCACTTTGCCCTCCACACCCTGTTACTGTGCTTCCTCTGTGGCTCTGAATTTTCCCCCTCTGCAACCCGCAGTCTCCGTCTGTGAAAGGGCTTCTAGTGTGTGGAAACCTTTCCTCCTTCACAGCTCCCTCCCACTGGTGCAGGTCCCATCCCTATTCTTTTGTCTCTGTTTATTCTTTTTTCGTTTACCCTACCCAGGTACGTGAGGATTTTCTTGCCTTTTGGGAGGTCTGAGGTCTTCTGCCAGCGTTTAGTGGGTGTTCTGTAGGAGTTGTTCCACGTGTAGATGTATTTCTGATGTATCTGTGGGGAGGAAGGTGATGTCCGCGTCTTACTCTTCTGCCATCTTCCCAGCTCTCCCTCGTCTACATCTTTTTGAATGTATGTGCTGGTTCAGTTTTTTGGGAAGCAGGAACCACTTCTTATGTCACTGCAGGACCGTCGCGAAGTCCATATGCTTCCATCCCATAGCTTAACATTTTATTACAAAGTGGACATCTTGTAACCACCACTCAGGTCAAGAACTAGAGCACCTTCTTGATCACAAAGTTTTCTCTCTCCCTTAGAGATAAACGTTACCTTATTTTTTGTGTGAAAATCACTTGTTTGCTTTATAGTTTTGCTACCTAATCGCATATTCCTGAATACTATAGTTATTATCACCTGTTTTTGTACTTTATAAACTTTTGAGTATATGTGTTCTCTTGAGTCTGGTCTCTTTTTATAATATCATGTTTATGAGATTAGTTCTTGTTGGGTGTGATTGTAGTTCCTTCATTTTCATTGCTTCATAGTGTGGTGCTTGTATGAATATATCATAATTCTATGACTATACACTTTTTGATGGATATTTGGGTTGTTTCCTGTTGGGGTTATTATGAACAGTGCTGTATCCTGGTGGACATGTGCATGAATTTCCTCATATATAATGAGGAATGGAATTACTAGGTCATACGGTATGAGTGTCTTCAGTTTTATAAGGTATACACAAACTATTCTCAGAAGTGGTTTTAAGAGCTTACACCCTAACCAGCATAATACAAAGTTCCACATCTTAAAGTGATAGCTTTCAATGTTTCACCATTAAGAATGATATTTTTCTAGCTTTTAAAAAATATATTCCTTATTGGATTAAAGAAATTCCCTTCTGTTAATAATGTCCTAAATGTTTTAATTTAAAATGGATTTAAGCATCCAAAGTAACCATTAGTACATTTAGAAATTTAAAATTTTATCACTAATGGATGTTCAGTGGTTTCTCAGTGTGATGTTAACTTGTATTTTGTTGATTAATGTGGTTGAACAACTTTTCATATGACTATTGTCCATTTTGATTTTCTTCTTTTGAAGTTCCATTCAAATCTATTGAATGTTTTTTTTTTAAATCGGCATTGTTTATTCTGTTTTTTTCTAATAGGTAGGGGTTTACTATATATTCTGAGGACTTGCTTACTGTTGGTTACATGCACTGTGACTGTCTACTACCACTCTATGGCTTATATTTTATTGCTTTTTTTGATGTCCTTTGATGAATATGTTTTAAAATTTAATATATTTTAATTTATCAAATTTTCCTTTTATGTTATAAAGATATTCTCTAACTTTGTCTTTTAAAAAGTTTTGTTGTTTTGTCTTACAAATGTAGGTATTTAATCTACCTGTAATTGATATTTGGGAATGGTGAATGGTGTCCAATTATTTTTTCACATGCATATTGTTCCAGAACCATTTGTTTAATAAAACTAAATGATAAATAGATAAAGATGTCTTATCATATGATCAGTGCAACCTCGGGTTATAAATCAAGTGTCTTTCCCTAAGTCTGTGAAAGCACCTTTCTTGGCTTTCTATTCTGTTAATCTATCAGGCTTAATAATTAACTCACCATCTTAATTATTAAAACTTTACAATAGTCGTTATTACAAGTTTATATAGTATTGGAATCTGATAGAGCTATTTTTCCCACCATATTATTTTTTAACCTTACCCTGACTCTTCTTGGCCCTTAGAATTACTATACAAATTTTAGAATCAGCTTATCAGGTTTAACACAAGAAAAACGGTTGGAAATTTGACTGTGATGGCATTTAATCTATAAACCAATTTTGTATAGTTAATCTTTTTAAGATACTAGGTCTCCTAATTTTTGAACATTGTGTATCTCATTTATTTAGGTTTCCTTTAATGTCTCACAATGAAGTTTTCTAATTTTTCTAATTTTCTGTTGGCTATTTTCTACTTATGTGATATTTTTGGTATGTTTGACATAAAATGGTATCCTTTCAAATTTCTAATTTTGGCTTGTATATAGAAAGACAAATAATTTTTTGCTTATATATAGAAAGACAAAATATTTTATTAATCTTATATCCAGTGCACATCAGAAATCTAGTTTTCATGTTAATAGTTTATTTGCAGATTTATTTGGATTTCCAACATACAAAACTCCATCTTCTGTAAATAATAATAGTTATATTTATTTTTAGTCATTTTTCCTCCTATTTATTTATATATATAATCATTTCTATTTTTATTTATAGCTTACTGTATTGCCTAAAACATATGGTACACTGTTAAATATAAATTGTTATAGCAGTGTTCTTGACTTCTGCTGCTGCCAAGAAACTTGACTCCAGATTAAAAAAAAAACAATGAACATCTTTAAAAGCATTAACAGCTCACGCAGCTCAATATCAAAAAAACAAACAACCCAATCCAAAAATGGGCAGAAGACCTAAATAGACATTTCTCCAAAGAAGACATACAGGTTGCCGACAAACACATGAAAGAATGCTCAACATCACTAATCATTAGAGAAATGCAAATCAAAACTACAATGAGGTATCACCTCACACCTGTCAGAATGATCATCATAAAAATATCTACAAACAATAAATGCTGGAGAGGGTGTGGAGAAAAGGGAACCCTCTTGCACTGTTGGTGGGAATGTAAATTCATACAACCACTATGGAGAACAGTACGGAGGTTCCTTAAAAAACTAAAAATAGAACTCCCATACAACCCAGCAATCCCACTACTAGGATATACCCTGAGAAAACCATAACTCAAAAAGAGTCATGTACCACAATGTTTATTGCAGCTCTATTTACAATAGCCAGGACATGGAAACAACCTAATTGTCCATTGACAGATGAATGGATATAGAAGATGTGGCACATATATACAATGGAATATTACTCAGCCATAAAAAGAAATGAAATTGAGTTATTTGTAGTGAGGTGGTTGGACCTAGAGTCTGTCATACAGAGTGAAGTAATTCAGAAAGAGAAAAACAAATACTGTATGCTAACACATATATATGGAATCTAAAAAAAAAAAAAAGGTTCTGAAGAACCTAGGGGCAGGACAGGAATAAAGACGCAGATGTTGAGAATGGACTTGAGGACATGGGGAGAGGGAAGGGTAAGCTGGGAGGAAGTGAGAGAGTGGCATGGATATGTATACACTACCAAATGTAAAATAGATAGATAGTGGAAAGCAGCCACATAACACAGGGAGATCAGCTTAGTGCTTTGTGACCACCTAGAGGGGTGGGATAGGGAGGGTGGGAGGGAGATGCAAGAGGGAGGAGCTCTGGGGATATATATATATATATATATATATATATATATATATATATATAGCTGATTCACTTTGTTATATAGCAGAACCTAACACACCATTGTAAAGCAATTATACTCCAATAAAGATGTTAAGAAAAAAAACATTAAATTTGACCTGGAATGCAGTGATTCCCACAATAAATAAGTTACTGAAACAGTCTATGTTTGAAATCATCAAGTATATGACTTATTTCATTATATTATGGACTCTTTACTCATTCAGAAGTGTTTTTACTATTAACTTTATTTTTACTGTTTTGAATTAGCCTTTTCTCAGTAATACTGTGCATGCAAAATTTGCTTAATTTTAGATAGCTGATTCTTTTCAAAAAGAATCTGGCTTCTTCATATTTGTACATTTCCATAGAGTCCACTTAGTGGTCTATGTAGATGTCTTTGGAGGCAAACAGGAATATAGCTACATAGTAACCTTAGGCTGCCCTGGGCTTCCTTAGCCATACAGAATGATTCAGTGTTATGGGGGAAGCTGAAAATATGTAGCCGTTACGGACAGGGTTTGCAAATTCCTTCAGGATGAAATAGTGGTAGTCACAAATGGTTTTCTGGTCTGGGCACCGATCCAACTCTAATAGGTGCAGGAAAATAAAATGTTAATGTATAAGGATTTAATTTCAGGGAGGATGATAGTACTTTTAGAAAGGCATATATATTTAAAAATCGATTTGAATATATATGCAAATTATTTTACATAGTTGCTCATCTTCTCCCTATCAGAACAATTTTAAAGCAGTAGAGCTTTCTAACCCATACTTATGTTGGGAAACTGAAGATTATATAATGTACCAAAGACATCATGTTCACAGATGTAGGCTTAATCTTGGGGAAGAAATATATATATATATTACTGACCATCCTCACATTTTTATGGATACTGTTCCTCACTTGCTAAAGGGTGGTAATTACCTCTCCATCCCCTAAATGACCCAGATCTTTTCTTCATAGATAAGGGAAAGTGTAACAGTTTAGAAAAGTTCAAGGAGTTAAAAGCACTGTGACTGACACCTCAGGTTACAACTTAACACAAAATCTGAGTTTAATTATACACTGTGTTTGTTGTCAAACATACTGGGAGATAAGAGAGAATGAATGGCCTAGAAGGCAAGATTACGTATGCTATCATGGATGGTGGTAAGAACAACCACCATTACAGCTAAAGCTTTTATTTTTTATTTTTTTATCTTTTAATATAATGGGAAACGATGTGTTTTTCAAAATTAAAGAAAAAAAGATTTCCAATACTATATAGTTTAGAAATATATATTAAGAAAAAGAAACACTAGATTCCATTTTAAAAAGCTACTAGACATTTATTTAAATAGATGAAAATATTGCCAAAGTAGTTTGCATAATTTGCAGCAAATCTAACCATTTGTCTCAGTTCTTGTCATTCCTGAAATTAGATTAATGACATGCTTGTTTTGTTTATCTAGCAATAGTTACTCTGTTGTTAAACAATTCACTTTACAAGTGACTACAGATACCTATTGAGGTTGACATCTACATCATCCCCATTCCTAAGTAACTCTATACTATTTCTTTTTCTGGGGGAATTATATAGAATATTATGTTTCCATCTGTAATTGGTAAAACACAAATATTTCTTTCAATAATGGTCTTTCCTTAACACTTTTATTCTGTTCCAAATATACTTCAAATTTGGTAAATCCTTTAAATTTTCATTTTTATTCTCTTGCAGTTCTGAGTTAGTAAATACTGAAGCTCTATAAAAATTCAGAAAATATTGGAGACTATCTCTACTCTTATAACTGGTTCAATTATTTTAATTACTTTAACTGGACAACTCTGATAATTATCCCTCTCCCCAAACACACAAACACATAAAAACAAGCACATACACACACACAAGTGTGGGAAAGTTTGCTTATTTAGCCTAAATGATCAAATCGATATTTGTGTAATTTGGTGTTGGGTTGCACCCTGCAAGTCTGAAAGCCCTGTACTTGCCCAGCCTCAAGAATGAAGAAGACCCTGGACTCAGTCGAGACAGAGACATCAATGGTTTAATGGATAGGGAAATCTTACACATCTGAAGCAAGGTCCTGGAGCAACACCAACGCCACTGCCACCATGTGTGGCAGACGGCAGGCAGTGCATGGGGCGGAGGGTGGGGGGCGGATTACCAGTTATAGTGGATTATAGGTTGGTTCATTGGTTACCAGGGAAACCGACAAAGGAACAAGCACCTCACCGCCCTTTGATAAACAACTATGGTAATAGAAGTGTTCTGGCCTAAAGGATAGAACAACCACTAGCTGGGGCCTGGGGCAAGTATGTAGGCATTTACTGATTAGGCTCTGTAATTGAGAGGGAATGTCAGTCTTGTGAGTAGGGTGTAGGTGAAGCAGGGACTGGTCGAGCAAGGGATGTACAGAGAGCAAGAGAACAGCCATGTTGGGTGGCCTGAGCATATCTTTGCACACAACCATAAAAGAGTAAGATCAACATAAATTTGTGAGTTCTGATTTGGAAGAGGCTAATTTCATTTGAGTCTCTCCCTTCTTTCTGGATTTTATCCTTCATTTATAACAATAGAAAAAAAACCATTTCATGGTCAGAAGAGATCAGAATGTGTGTTTTCTACAACTCGATTTACAAATAGGTACTGCCCACCTTCTATGATCTCAGCTCTGTGGTAGATGTAGCTACTGGAGAAAAGCAGATAGAAAAGAGGGGGCCGTATTTGAAGAAAAGTGAGTTTTTCTGGCATACAGTAGTTAACCTTGCCAACATAATGCACATTTTTTTCTTGGAGATTATGTTGTGGTGTGAGGGTGGAGTGTTATTAAGGCCATAGGAGAGTGATAAGGCATGAAGATTACTACAGAGATATTTATTGAGGGTTTGAAAATGGAATTTTCCATTCTAATGGGGAACTGTACATATATGGGTTTTAAGATAGTAATCACTTGTGTCCAAAAGCTATGAACAACTTTAGGGACATTAAAGCAAATTGCCAAAATAATTTCAAAAGAATTCTAAAAAGTTGAACCTTGATCAGCAATAGCTGATCAAGTGCACGTTTTAACTACAAGTTCAGCAACACTGACTAAGTTTTTAAGTTTTACAATTTGATAGGTGAAAATGTTGTCTCATTAAGTTTGCATTTTCTTGGCTAGTTACCTTGGACATTATATGTTTGCTATCCAGTTGTTATTTCTTTAAAAAAAAAATAGTTGCCTGTGGATATACTTCTCCTGCAAATTACTTTTGTATTGATTTGTTTGATCTCTTTATATAAAAATAAAAATTGTAACCATTGATCTGGCACAACTGGTGTGAATAATTTCCAGTTTCTAGTTGCCTTTAGATTTTCATTTCGTTAAGAGAAATATAGGAGGAAAATGTTAATCTAGTCAAAGTTATTGAGCTTTAATTTTTATTATTCCATTATATTTTAAGAATTTTTAAAGTTAATCAATTTTATTCATTATAAAATCATATCTATTCATTAAATAAAATTTGAAATATCCAAAAAAAATACAAAACTAAAAAAAAATTACACATCGTCTCACTTTTCAGGGAGCCTCATATCTACTATAAATATTTTGTTGAATTTCCTTTCAGTATCCTTTTGGTCCTCCATGGGAAGGTTTTATGTTGCTGTTATTGTTTCCTTATTAGCAAAATGCATACTGCTTCATTTTATGATAAGATATATCATAATACTATATAGTAATCTCTCTTTCCTGTCATGTTACATTTCATTATGTCATGCAATTTATCTATTCCTTTTTTTTTTTTTGGCTGTGCTACGCAGCCTGCGGGATCTTAGTTCCCCAAGCAGGGTTTGAATCTGGGCCCCCAGCAGTGGAAGCGTGGTGTCCTAACCACTGGACTGCCAGGGAATTCCCTTATTTATTAAATAAATATTTATTTACCATCATTACCTATCAGTCACTCTTCTAGGCACTGGGATAGCAATGAACAAAATCCCTGCTTACATGGAGAATACATTGTAGTGGTAGTGGGGTGGGGGACAATAATGCAAATAAGCATAACATATGTCAGGTATTTTTAAATGCTATGAAGAAAAATAAGTTCTGTTAAGTAAGAGGAATAAAGAGTTCTAGAAGGGAGTAGGATTTGCAATTTTATATAGAGGGGTGAGGAAAAGTCTTTTTTATCTGGTGACATTTTAGCTGAGACCTGATTGAATGGGTAGAATGAACCATGCATATACCTGGGTAAAGACAGTTCCAGACAAAGGGACGGAGCAGGACCAGAGGAACTGACATGGGAATGTGCTTGATATTTCTGAGAATATTGAAGTGATAGTGTGGTGGGAGTGACATGAGAGAGGGGAAGGGGAATAAAAGGTTCAATCAGTGCTATAAGGTCGTGGTAAAGACTTTGAGCTTCACTGAGTGTGAGATGGACCGCTATTGGACATTGAGAGCAGGAAAATTACATGATCTGACTTATTTTTGTAAGGAATAATCCTGCCAGTTGTGAGAAGAATAGAGTGTAGGAAGAAAAAGGTGAGATCAGGGAGCTCTATTAGTAGTCTGCTGAAGTAATCTGAGTGAGAGATGATGGTGGTTTGGACTGGCTTGTTGGCAGTAGAGGTGATAATGTCATAGACTTTGAATATACCTTCAAGGCTTAGCTAACACAATTTCCTGACTGATTGGATGTGAGAGGTGAGAAAAATAAAAGAGTCAAGAACAATTCCAAGGTTTCTAGCCTAAAAACTGCAAGAAAGGTAATGCCATTTACTGAGATGGAGAAGATACAAGGAGGAGCAGACTTGGAGGTTGAGGAGATAAATGTTCACCTATTATGAAATTTTTGTAATTATATTTTTAAAACAGTTTTTCTTTATTAAAGACATTCTACATTTTAGTTATAAACTATTTAGGAAAAAAATAATAAAGAAGAAGAAAACAATAATCACCTATAATTTTATAACCAAAGAAAATTACTCAGTGTTTTGATGTAATTGTATAGTCTTTACACACACACACACACACACACACACATACGTAGTATAAACACATACATGTACACACAGTATATACTGTACATACTGTATATAACATTTTTCCTACTCAAATGGGATGCTTTTTTATAACGGGATTGTTTTGGATGCTTTCATCTACCATTTGTTGAGAAATTTTTCCCTATTCAGAAATTTGGAAAAAAAATCATCACTTCTCCTGTGTTCTAGTACTTTTATTTATTATTATTACTTTTGTTTTTATTTTTAACTTTATTTCATCTTTAACTTATTTTATTGAAGGATATAAGTTGATAAGGTGTTCTTTTTTTTTCAGTTATCTTAATTTGCTAACCTTGGGAAATATTTTCTAGGCTAAAATCTCTAGACCAGTGTTTCTAGATAAGGGGTTGGAAAATTATAACTTGCAGGCCAAATTTGGGCCGCCACTTGTTTTTGTATGTCCTATAAGTTAAAAGTGTTTTTACAGATGAACACATTTACAATTGATTTGACAATTGAGAAAACCAAATTTGAACCCTAATTTAGCAAAGTGTAACCCCCCCAAATTCTTCTCTTTAGAATTGTATCACAAAAATACTCTTTTATTATTATCATCATTATATTTTGAATTTTTTCAATTTTAAAATGTGTAGAAATTTGATTTTTCTTGTTGTATAGGTGCCTGGATAATATCTTTGATGTTACTTCTTATCCCACAAAGGCAAAAATTATTATCTGGTTCTTTACAGAAAAAGTTTGCTGACTCTTGTTCTAGATCTTTGTAAGTGTGCATAAGAATCACCTGGAAGCTATGAGAAAAATGTAGATTTCTGTTGTTCACCCCACCTTCATCACTGTTATATCAGTTTTGATTCAGTAAGCCAACGGCAAGTCCCAGGAATCTCAATTGTAACAAACACCTCAGGTGATTCTGAGATGCTCTGGAGCAAATTTTGAGAAACACAGAATGCCGACTTGCACTGAGCAAGTTTCAATACAGAATTTTTAACTACATGTGGGCCAGTACTTCACCACCAGCAATGCTGGTAAATATCAGTTCATTATAAAGATCTCACTGGGGTGAATTGCCACAGGGACCAAACCTGCCTATGGCTCTTTCCACCCATCATCATTTGTCCTATCACCTTTCCTTGGAACACAGCCTTGCTTGGGAATCAAAGCATTATTTTTGGTGTAGGAGGTCTGTGGTTCTGAATTTGAACCCATATGACAGAGGATACATCATTATTCCTGGGTTCCATGCATTTGTTCTTATCTCTCTTTTTATCCCCTCTTTATTATTGTTTATGCATACAGTTATGTATGTATGCACATATTCATTCATCCATCCATCCATCAGTGCATCCAATTTCCCGATAAACAACAAGATTTTAACTTTACTAGAATTAGTACTGCCTCCCTCCCTCATCACCAAGCAAACCTTGAATTTTTGATACAAATGATCTACCATTTGTGTCATAGTAAATTTATGAATTTACCAGTGCGTGTTGGAAAGCATAAATCTTGGGACAGCTAACTGAGTTCAAACACTAAAACATAGGGAGCTTAAAAAAATCAAAACGCTATAGCACATTTCAGAGTCATTGTTGTTGGAAGTTAGAAATTATTGCTGGAATATCTTAATGAGAATTCCAGGAAGTCCTGAGATTTTAAGTAGTGTATGTGAGATTAAGAAAGGAAGAAATAATTTATCTCTTGAGAGAATTTTAAGCATTAAATCCTGAGTTTTCTTAATGAAGTTTCCATGGGGCACTACAAGTTCGTATTTCTAAAGGCCAAATCTTTCCTCTTTTCTCCACCTTCTCTATATTTCCGTTGCTCCTTTGGGCCTCGGCTGATGGGTCACCAGAGAATTGTGGCTCCTCTCTCTGAGGAGTTGTGAAAGATTTCCATAAATTTTTTTTTGCCCTTTTGTATCCAACCTTTACTTTTAAATATTTTGGGGGAACTCTCTCCTTGAGAACAATGTATTCACTAGTATTAATTCATTTTTTTTCTGCATTTCAAAATATGTGTTCTCAATTTATCTGAAATTCCCCTTTTACTGATGAATTCCTAATACTGACTAAAATCATTTAATATAGTGTTCTTAGTCATTCAATTAGCCTTAATTTTCATTTTAGAGACAGATTCCATATTGTTTCAAATACTTAATAACATTTTCAATTTTGCCCAGAAACTTGAAAAGTTCTATCAAACAGTACTCTAAGAAAGTATGTTCCAAGACCAATTAAAACACATTTCTCACAGCCCTAAATTCTTGGCCCCAGATTAGAGATAAAATTTCAAGCATGCAATTACTTATATCAGAAATCCAGCTTAAATGATCTGTATGGTGAAACTTGCTGTTGAGGAAAGATTGTGACATCATTTTCTGCTTTATATATTATCTTAAAAATAGAATATATTGAGGAAATACATTTGTCTTTGAGCAATAAAATAGATTACATAACTGCATCTCTCACAATCTAAAGATAAAAAACAGTTAAAATGACCCAGTGATCTAAGAAAATCATTCTGTTTAAAGTGAAACTTTTTCTCTTGGAGACTAAAGTAAGAGACATACTTAGTTCATACTTTTTTTCATTCTTTCACAGTTTGTTTCACTTACATCAAAATATAATAGAAGTTTCAGAAAACTGTATCTTCCTATATATTACTCTTTGACTGAGAGAGTTCACATTATTGTGGTGTGTCTCCCCATAACAACTAATGGCTGCATATAGATAATATTCATTGCCTATGCTGCCCGTTCAGAAAAGTTGGACAGTTTCTCTTAGCATTATCTCTTGTTATGCTTGGAATGTTGCTTTCATATCTCAAAATTTGTCCCACATTAGCAATATGTATTACTCAGTCTTTGGTAATCAGATGCTCCAGCCCATGTATACATTATGAAACCACAATTCCAAACAGAACCCACAGCTTTGTTGTTGTTTTAATTGGCATCATTCTGATATTTACATTATTTTAAAAAGAATATCTTCAGCTAGATACATTCATCCATATATAAACAGTAGATGTTTTCCACTATCTACTGTGGCTTGACATGCAAATTCTGAAACTTTATCTCAACAAAATGGTACAACATCACATACATGCACATCTAACACAAGTGTTTGAGGTGATGTTTTGACAAACTACGTAAACCACAAATACCTTATATAAACTTGAGTGTTCTATGAAGGATGGAGTTGAGATTAGGCGATGGGGGTAAGAGAACAGAGAGGAGCAGAACAGCACCAATAATTATTTAAGAAATTCACTTAGAAATGAAATATTCCAAAGGTTTAGTGTTACTGTAGTAGTCAAATCAGTGTTAAGAATACCCATAAATAGTGAACGAAAACAATTCATGAAGCTTCACCCTAAAGTAGATATCAAACTAGGTAGAATTTTACTGTCTTTATAGTATTCATTTAGATTTATAACATTTAAATTACTCTTTGTTTCTCTATGTTCCTTCTTTTAATTATTCTTGAATTATTTCACAAATCCCCCTTTTTAAAAATTCCTCAGTGAACAAGGAAATACATTCTTCATCTTGACTTGCATTGTTTTGTTACCATCCTTGCCATAATGTAATAAAGCTGCCCTTCATCACAAAAAAGTAAGGTATTTATTCCTTTATTTAGGGACATTAACGGCATAATATGTTTTTTTGTACAATGAAACCAATTAGGTATATATGCTGGGCTTCCTGAAACTCTGAAAAAGAAGAGCTTGCAAATTCCTCTCTGCGTTTGTTCTTTACAGGAATTTAGTCTGCCTCAAATCCTGAGTGGTGACTTAAGGAAGAGTCGCTTGCCATTCTGTGTAAATTAGTTTAAAATTACTTTTTTTTTTTTTTTTTTTTGCAGTACGCGGGCCTCTCGCTGTTGTGGTCTCTCCCGTTGTGGAGCACAGGCTCCGGACGCGCAGGCTCAGCGGCCATGGCTCACGCGCCCAGCCGCTCCGCGGCATGTGGGACCTTCCCGGACCGGGTCACGAACCCGCGTCCCCTGCATCAGCAGGCGGACCCTCAACCACTGCGCCACCAGGGAAGCCCTAAAATTACTTTTTAAATGCCCTCCAAATATTGATTTTAGAAGTCCTTGATTTTTCAGAAGCATAATTTACCCTTTTGGAAGTTTCAAATCAATCTCAAAAATGTAAAATTATTTATTATACATTATAGAAGTTTTATTTATTATACAAAAGATGCCAACATCTGGTGTTTTACTTACTATTAGTTCTAAAACAAAGAAACTAATTTACTCTGATGACTGAGACAGTGATGCCATACAATACCAGCACTCAAACTTTTTCTTGCAGTCTCTTTAAAGCACTAAATATTTTTTTATATTAAATAAACTATGAAGGCCTCAAATTTTGATGAGAAATTTAGTGAGAACATTGATCTTTTTTGTGTGCCAAATGAGAGACCTTTTAAAACTGACTCTGACTTTTGAGGGTGAAAGTACTTGGAGTTGGTTTTTAAAAGTTTCATAGGGTAGAAACTAACACAACATTGTAAAGCAACTATACTCCAATAAAAATTTTAAAAAAAAGTTTCATGGGAATTACATCCTCAGTATTTGTATGTTGAGTTAGGCCTCTCTCTTTTCAGATATCCAGTGGTAGCTAGATTACTTCTAACTACTGACCATGACCCCCTGGAGCCAAGTGGGATACATTAACTTTCTTAAGGCTCCAGGAAACCATTTGTTAGGTTATAATTCATGGGAAGTAAATAACACCCTGAAATATGTAAGAATCAATTCATTTCACATGCACAAGCAGTAGTGTCTCAGGGATGATCATCATTGCTTGGTTCAATATAGGAGCAAGATCTTGTGGAATAGTCTTGGTCTTGAAGCACCATACCAATAATTTATTTAAAAAGTGTTACTCTACAAATAGACTTTTATCTAAGTTATGCCAATTATTAGAAGCTCTGTCTAAGGTAGGCCCATCAATCAAGTGTTGAACATTGAGAAAAAAGAGGCATAAGTGTAAAAGCACTGATAACACCTTAACAGTATAAGCACGAGTCTGTGTCATCAGTAACACTGTTAAAAGCACCAATCTATGTAACCAATCTGTTCTTAATTATTTCTTCATAGGATGAGATTTAATAAAAAATGGCTTATTCTGTAGTAACTCATTTCTCTTGTAAATACTGAAAAAAGAATTGGAAAGCAAACAAGTGGAGAGATATAATACATAGGTTATGAACTCATTAATTCTGCAGGTAATCATGGAATGCTAATTATATTCCAAGTATTGTCATAGGTGCTGGGAACACCTGTATCATCTATAGTCAGTCATTTATTGATACATTTCTAACTATTTCCTTAAATTAGGATATTTATTTATAGGTAAGATGGTATTCACTCCATTCCTAAATATTCCCTTAAAGAAAAAAGTAATTCTTACTTTTTTCACTCGGCTAAAAATATCACTTACACATGTAACATCTTATTTTTCCCCTTAACCATAGATTCAACCAGAAAAGCACCAGGATGCTTGAAACTTCCTATACAGAAAATCCTCCCCAAATAACATTTTCTATGATGCTTGCAATCACACACACAAAAAATGTTCTTAATTTTCTTCTCCCTGGGCACATTTGAAACTTGTACAAGTGACTATCTTGAAAAGCTGAAAAAAAGTGTATGAAAAACAAACCTTAGTACTAAACACTCCACTATTAAGCTGATCATTGATAGTATAGTTTTACTAATTATCTAGAAAATAAATAAGAACCTATTTTAATGCTTTGTCACTGATTTAAGCTGTTGTTGTTTTGCTCCCCCTTGGAAGCCTTAATTATTAGAAGTGTATTAAATGTAGCTAAAAATGAAAAGTACAAGATTGAAAACTACCCAGGTGTTTGTGTTTAAATAGAGATGACCTTTCCTTTATATTTTCCCCCTGCTTATATTTATATTTTCCACCTGAATTTACAGAGTTCTTTTGACTGATTTGCAGGGTCCTAACATGTATGTTTTATCTGTACTTAGCCACATTTTAATTAATCCTTTTCTTTATACTGACTAGCTTTTTAAAAACAGTAATAATTTAAATTCTTAAATAATTTCCCAAAATGTATTAAATGCTTATACTTGTGGATTTTTACCTTCTAGAAATCTTTCGCGATTTATTCTGAATCAAAGCATTTGTAAAGGTCTTAACACTGACACTTCAGGTTTACAAATTTAAATGAAAACTGGCAATGGGGGAAAAGGAATAGAGAATACATATGGTAAATAATTACCAATGTAAGTATTTTAAATTTTATTTGAAGTTGCTTCATTTTCATATATCTTAATGTTCACAATGATGTAAAGCAAGTAGACTCATAAAATATGAAAAATTATATCCTGCTAGTTTTCTTCTTTTGTATTTAAATGAAGAATATATCATTAACATTTTTCAAATTTTAGATACATATATATCAATATGATGTGCATTTTTATTTTTCTAGTAGATTTAAGCTTTTACATGCTCTAGATATTTTTTATCAAGCTCCTATAACTCATACTGTTTTTAAGCAAGGATGTTCATCACAGCACTGTTTACAGATGTAGAAACATTGAAAAGCATGTAAATCTCATTCAATAATGAACTACTTAAGATAAGTTATAGTACATCCACCCAATGGAATACTATGCAGTCACTAATTGATGATACAGATTGGTATTTATTGATATGAAAAGATGATTATGTTTTAGTTTAAAATTTAAAAAAACCAGTACATATAGTTTGTTTCTTTTTTTTTGTAAAACAGTGTGTGTATACATAGGGGAAAAGGCATGAAAGGCTATGCACACACTTAAAATATTAATGCACACACTTAAAATATTAATAGTGGTTATCTCTGAACTCTGGGAATTTTAATTCCTTCTTTATAAGTTTCTGCATTGTTGTACAGTTTTTTACAAGAAGCATGTATTATGTTTATAATCAATAAAAACAGTAATTTCCATTTGAAAATATTTGATAATGAATATACAAGTCATTTGTAGATAAACAGTTACATAGAAACAGGTTATTCTCATTATTTTATGGGCAAATAGCCAACAAAAGTGTTAACAAAATTATATATTTATATTGTATTATGTATGAAACCAAAGATTTCTATATAAATAAAAACCAACTGGGATAGAGTTAAAACATTTCCTTACTGTTGGATCTGTGGTATGAGTGAATCCTTTTTTTAAAAAGTAAGTATTTCAATTTTACATAAATTAGGTATTTATCTCTCTAATTCCAAAATGGATTCGAACTGGCATATATTAAAAGAAAGGCAATCCAAAGAAAATATGAAAGCAAGTGTAATATGGATGGAAAGTAGATGGATATGGAGAAGAGGGAACTAAAAGTGAAACACAGAAAGTCCATAGTATAGAAATTACAGGCTAAATAATGTAACTGCAATATAGAACAGAACATTTTGTTGCAACTTCCAAGCAGCTAGACAAAAAGAGAAACATACTGGATTAAGAGCTTTCATATGACAGATGGAGGCATGTGACTTAATCAAGAGAGATGACCTTTTCCTTAACTTTGAAACATCGGTGAATATTACCTTATTGATATATTCAACAATTTATAAGAGATAATGACAAGTTTAATAGATGTTCTTCAAAGTAGTTTTCAACATCATTACAGGATTGTTTACCTTCCATATTGACACAATAGAGGCTGAAGTTAATCCTAAAGTTATTTATAGACAAAGGCAATTCAGTGTTGTTATTCACCTTTCTTGTTGATTAAACATGATCCATGTATACCTACTAAGGAGTTTAGAAAAATGAGTGATAAGAATGCTCCTTAGACTGTCTTCAAATATCAAAGCTCTCAGAAAAGGTTTTTAAGATGAAACTTAGAATTTAAACAATTAATGTTTAAAGTGTTAATCTTCTAAGGTACTGATTGAGGAAATACCAATATGCTTCTTTCTCTGGGCATGAAGTTAATAACGAAAACTCCAAAACTTAGTCAAAGTCACTATCAAGTCTGTGGTATGCCCACAATATATTAAAAAGGAAAAAAATATATAAATAAATAAAAGGAAGAAAGAAAGCTCACCTCTTTTAAAAGGAATATTCATTTTAAATAATAATTTAAAGTGAAGTTATACACAAACATTAACTGGATCACATACGCTTTCCCCTGCTCTACTGATTTCTCAAAAAGCAAGTTAGAAATTTTCACTGCGATAGACTAAGAAGTAAGGACCATCTCGAGAATACTTTCATAGGAGAAATTAAATTTAGTAGTATTAGTGAAATAAGGAAGGAAATATACTCCATTACCTCACCTTGACTGGTTTAGCGAAAAAGCATGTGGAGGAATAAACTTTATTCTACATATTCCTAAGGTTATTATATCGAAAAATAGTACAAAATGACAGTTTTACAATTAGAAATTATGTTCTTCACTAAAATGAACAAGGTTTTATAGTTTCACTTTTTTTCAAAAGAAAGTATTCACTTAAAAAAACCTGTGAATTCACATAAAATAACCTCTTATCACAAAGTAGCCCAAACTAAGTAGGCACCAGCTTAAGGCTGAAACAAATTGAGCATTCTTATTCTCACCACCTGCGCCTGGCCTGGCCCAGCGTGACATGCAGAGGCTTGGAGCCCACTGTGCGACCATTCATCTCATCTACTGCTTTGGTAGCCTCTTCAAAAGAGGAGAAGCAGACGACACCAAATCCTTTGCCTTGCCCCACTTCCACCATCACTTTTGCCCGGCTAATTGATCCAAAGGAAGAAAATTCCTCCTTCAGTTTTTCATCATCGATGGTCTCGTCTAGGTTCTTAATATAGATAGGCACCCCTGGAGGCCGACTTTTTTCTTTTAATCTCAGCCGCTCAAATCTTCGCCTTAACTCAGCCAGGCGTTCAATTTTCTTCTGTGCTCGCCCTACATAGAGCACTTTCCCGTCGATGGACTTTCCATGCAGGTCTAACACAGCCTTTTGGGCAGCCTCGTGTGTCTCGTATCTCACAAATCCAAAGCCTTTCGATTTCCCAGTGGCATCTCTTATTACCTTAACACTCTCAGTTGGCCCGTACTCACTGAAAAGTTCCTTCAGTTTGTCGTCATCCATGTCATCTCCAAAGTTTTTAACGAAAACATTGGTGAAAGTCGCTCTATCCCTAGTTCTAACTTCAGCTGCCCGCTCTTCCGGAAATTTGAATCGGCCAACGTACACTTGGCGGTTGTTGAGCCGCACTCCATTCATGTGCCAGATGGCCCTATTGGCAGCGGCTAGGCTGTCAAAGTGCACATAGGCATAACCCTTAGAGCCGTTGTCATCGCATACGACTTTGCAGGAGAGAATGCTCCCAAAAGCAGAAAACAGATAAAAAAGGGCCCTATTGTCTATGGATTTGTCCAGGTTTTTGATGAATATATTTCCAACTCCAGACTTTCTTAAGCGGTCATCTGGCTGAGACCACATTAGGCGGAAAGGTTTGCCGTTAATCAAATCAAAATTCATGGTGTTCAAGGCCCACTCAGCATCCGCAGGAAAGCGGAAGTTAACATAGCCATAGCCCAGGGGGCTGCGGGTCACCGGGTCACGGCAGATTCGGGTGAAGCGCAGAGGGCCAGCAGGCCTGAACTTTTTATATAACATGTCCTCGGTGACATCTGGGTCCAAGTCACCCACATACAGGGCAGCCTTGAGGTACTTCTTTTTCTTGCCAGCAGGATTAGGCTCCCCACTCCCCATCTCTCTGAGCACAGGGAGGAGGCTTTCTTGGGAGAGAAAAAGAGGTTGCTTTCTCTAAGCTATGGGCCAAGCAGCTGTTCACAAACAGAAAAAAAGCCAAGGCGAAGGAAGCTAAAAGCAGACTCAGAATCACTGTTGAGGCTGAGAAAATGAAGTTCAGAAACAGCTGGTCAGCAGGCTCAGAACAAACGCATCAGACAAAAAAAGCACCCCAATAACGAATCCGTTCTCCCTAAGGTGGCTTAGAATTTCCACCCATTCAGATCTAAAATCAGTTTCAAAAGCCAGTAGTAGGAAAGAAATGTCCCTTTCCCCGTTAAATTGTAAGAAATCATCAAGCAGCTGGCTGGCTCCCCACATCTAGCCTTGCTGACAGAGGCCTCACGACCCGTTTTCTGCATAAATATAGGCCTCAAGCTCATGTGGGTTTAAAATGATATCAACAAGGGCAGGGGCCGAACGTGTATTCCTCCGCCGGCTGCCTGGCCGGTCTCAGGCGGGCTCGCGCTCACTAAGGCCGCGCTACACACACTCAGCGTCAGCGAAAGGGCAGACTGGACACTTGGTCGCTGCGGCCGGGCAGGCAGGCTGCAGGCAGCGGATCGGACAGAGAGACAGACAGACAGACACACGCGCGGGGGACCGGAGACCGCCCAGATACCCAAGATGCCCACTGGGTACGGACCGAGTGACGCGCGGAGATTTCGGCAGCCTGAGACTCGCGGCAGGTCCGGAGGGACTGACTGGTAGACGCGCACTGGGTCAGCTCAGACGCGAGGAGGTTCCGGACAGATGCGGGGCGGAGTCAGGAGAGAAGGGCAGATGCGCGGCGGGCGGGCAGAGCGCAGACCGATGGACAGGGATCGTGCCCTGCAGGACACACCGACCCAGGGACTAAAAGCTTCTAGCTGTGGTAGGGCGAGCGGGCGGGGCGCAAGGAAACCCGGAACCGTGCTAAGTAACTTCCCGCTTGCTCTGTGCCAAGATGTTAAAAAAAAAAAAAAAAAAAAAAAAGAAGAAGAAAAAGGAACGAACGAAATGGTTTCTAGATTTTTCATTTCTTATTTTTGATATTTTATTTATTATTTTAAAATATTACCTTTAGGCTACTGACCCCAAAATCAAAGGAGGTGACGACCTAGGCGGAAGGGACTTTCATATTTTTTTTTTAAACGAATTCCCTAAATCGTTTCTGCTTAGGAAATAGCAGATAGGTTGCATACTTTCCTGAATGCATTGGAAAGTCAGTTGACAGCTGTACTGGACTCCCAGTCCAGTGCTAAATGATCACAGGGTCAAATAAAACACAGGCCCATATTGTAGTTGGCCTTTATTTTTACTCCATTGAACTTCAACATAATAGTAGCATTATCCCCAGGTAATAGGCAGAGTTCTTTTCGCTGCTGCAGTAATATTAAGGTTTTAATGATTGGAGAGCCCTAAAATGGCTTTTAATGGTACTTAGTGCCAGAAAACGTTGAAGATGTGCTGCCTCCATAATCATAAATTGCAAAATCTTAGTTAAAGAGTAAAAGCTGCAGAATCAATGCAAAATATTTAATATTTGAAGATGAAATAAACACGTAAAGATATAGGCACTTTACACAATTAATTGCTAATTTCAACTTGAATTGTCAACTTTAAACCATTGCAGGGAACTATGCTATAAGATTAGACACAGCTCAGAGGTTTCCCAAGATCTCTCTTCAGAGTTTGTGGTAAACTGTTTTAAAGAGGAATGTTACCCTGTCTTTGGAAAATCATCAGTGTCTGTAACACATAACTCAACCACCCCCTTCCACAAGCCCTCCCCTCAAAAAGAAAATCCGAACAAAACATATGTCTGTACTGTTAGGCTGGAAAAGATTCTGGCAAAAAAGGAATGCAAGAGAAGGACATCACCCCAAAGGGTGTTGTCCTAAATTCTTAGAATAACAGGCTAAATTCATGTGTTGCTTCATTTTCTACAGTTTCTATTAGACGGTATAGTTGACTAGAGATGACAATTTACCCTCATTATTTAGTCAATTATTTTGTAATTTTCTCCTCAATGGTTCTTGCTTAGCTAAGACATGGAGACTATGTGAGAAAAAGCAAATACAAATTAAAAAATGTTATAGAGATAGACTAATAAAAACCAGTCTTAAAATATCACCACATTGACCAATATGTAGAAACACTTGTGAACACATGCTTACTTTATTGTACTTTGAACATAACCTTTATAAACATCTTTCCTCATAAACTTAATTGACAATGGGCCAGAACTTTTGTTTTTATTTTTCTTATTTAAAAGTATTTACTGAAAATGCTATATTAAAACAACAACATAAATCCAAGAGAATAATTACCACAATATTATCACTAAATCAAATTAATATTTTATTTATGTAACCACCTAAATGCTGTCCATATTCCAATTCATTTGTATATATTTTCTCTAATATTATAAATGGAATTGGGTTGTTAAAAATAATTATTTTCTGGAATTCTCTAGTGGTGTAGTGGTTAAGAATGCACCTGCCAATGCAGAGAACATGGGTTCGAGCCCTGCTCCGGGAAGATCCCACATGCTATGGAGCAACTAGGCTCATGTGCCATAACTACTGAGCCTGCATGCCACACCTACTGAAGCCCGTGTGCCTAGAGCCTGTGCTCCGGAACAAGAGAAGCCACCGCAATGAGAAGCCCGCACACTGCAACGAAGAGTAGCCCCCACTCGCCGCAACTAGAGAAAGCCGCAACGAAGACCCAACTCAGCCAAAAAATAAATTGGAAATACTTTAAAAAATAATTATTATTATTTCAGAATAATCCACACTTGCCAGCCATTTTGGGGTCATTGCAGTATAAACATTCTAAACTATAGTGAACATTTTATCAGATCAAAAATCAGAAATTTAGAACTGCTGTGAAATAAATAAGTTTTAGTAGAGTTCCCTCTGCTAAGCAGAAGTTTATGGGAAAAAGGGAAACATTTTCATCTATAATTTGTTTAATCATTTTAATATTTACATTGAGAATTGTCTCTGGAATAAAAATCAGATGTGGAACATTTCTCTGTCATTTTTATTATATATTCAAGGTAAGTTTAGAGTCTATGTATATATTAAATCCATTAAAAATCCCCACCCAGATTCCTAAGGCAGTTGATTGAAGCATATCTGAGTCTTTCTAAATCTGAAACATTTTGCATGAGGAAAGAATCCTGGACAACTGGTATTCTAAGTGCAACCTACCACACATTGTTATTTACAGTTGGTAGAAATTTGTCAGCATGAGTGGAAGAAGAGGAGAGTTGGAAATTTATGTTTTTTATGTTTTTCAGCCTTGTCTTAACAGGCACTTGATCCTGTTTCCAATTAAAAGTCTGAGTTGTGCAAGGTGCTGGGACTTCACAATGAAAGTAAACTTGCTGCTCTCTCGAATGAAGTCTGGGATGGTTTAACAAAATAAAACCTTTATTACCTAGAACTTGGCTCATGTTTTTTAGACAAAAAGGGGAAAATTGCCAAAAAACCAATTTGGCATTAAACATGTAGTAGTAAGTTTTGGAGCCAGTAGCAATTCTTTGTCTCTATTTCCAAATTTTTATCCTGCTCCATGAGTATATGCTCTGGATGATAATCCTGAAGTCATTTTGATAAGATTTATTATCAAAGAAAGATTAAATTGTGTTTATTAGAATGTACTTACTGAAATGAGAAAGTAACCAAAAGTGTAAAAAGTTTCAACAGAATATACAGTGGAACGGGATTTATGCTAAATTGTCACTAAACCAGAATATCTCATTTTTCAACAATTAACCAAAATTTCAGTATTTTAAATTATAAAACTATAGTTTAGATATTTATTCAAAGGCTGTAGCTATAATTCATACATTTATAAACCTAGGTGGTTTGCTGGAAATTAAGAAAGATTCTTTTACAAAATTTTAACATATTTTTTCATTTTTCATTTCTCGCATTAACTGAATCCCTGTTGAATTTAAAAGTCATGCATTCAACTGTGGATAAATCTGAGTATTAAAAACATATAAAAATAATATAACAACTTCATATATATTTAGATTTAGTTAGGTGTCTCTTTAGGGTTCTCTTTTAATTAGATCCTATTAGTTTACAATGAACCCGTGGAATATTACAATGTAAATTTATGCAGTTGCTATGCATTCAAAATCCAGTCTATTTAGAGTTTTACATATGATGTAGAGGCAAAGTATTTTATCTTATTATGCATTAAAATAGGGTAGGATATCACCCAATTGACAGATAGTCTCAGACAAATCTCTCCTTACTAGGGTTTGTTTACTTAACATGTGCTTCATACAGGGAACACACACACACACACACACACACACACACACCACATTCTTTGATTAAAAATCCTGAGTTATAGTCATTTCACTTGACCTAGAACAATAAATAAAATAATAATTGTTTAAAAATGTAAACTTTAGGCTTTATTTTTATTTTCATTTTTTAATGGTGGGAAAATATACATCAAATTTACTATCCTAATGATTTTTAAGTGAACAATTCCGTGGCTTTAAGAACACTCACATTGTCATCACATTGTCATGCAAGCGACATCACTATCTCCAGAATTCTTCATCTTGCCAAACTGAAACTCTGTACCCATTAATCTATGCTTTTAGATGACACAAAATATGTTAAGCCATTTCTTTATTGTTGGGCATTAAAGCTGCTTTTAGATATTTTATTGTCACAACACACAATGCTATAAGAAACGTCCTTATTCACATAGTTTTATATATTATTACTCATTTCTATTAACTAGATTCTCAGAAATGGGTATCGTACACTTATCTGGTATGTGAATTATTAAATGTTAATATATACTGTCAGAATTATGTCAAAAATGATGTCACAATTTACTTATTTTACCAACAACATAAAAATTTAGAGGAAATGGCTAACTCCTAGCAAAATAGGAATTACCAAATTTGATCCAAAGGAAAAGTGGAAGAATAATTGCCATAGAACAGATTAGAGAAAGATTACACATACGCTATTTAAAAACAAAAAACAGGCACAGGTGATTTTATAGTTGAGTAGTATTATATAATCTTTAAGAAAATACATGTAGTGCTAATGCTATTCATACTATTCTCAACCATAAAAAGCTCCTTAAATCACTTTTATAAAATTGTCTCCAAGAGAGACGTCTCATAAGCCTAGCTCATGTTTTCAAACCAGAATAAAGTTATAGATTGATGGTCAGTCCATTTGCTGGTAGAACTTGGATATATATTGTCTCAGTTGTGTGTATGTGTGGGTGTAGGCAGATTGCAAGAGCAGGGTCAAGTGTTACATAATACGGATTTAGAAGGGGATATGTGATGGGAAGAAAATTAAAGACTTCTGGTTTAAAATGTCAAAACAAAATAAAACATATTCCAGATACTGATCATGATATCTTGCACTTTTTTCCTTTCCTTCTGGACAAACTGTTCAGAAAATGTAAAACATGGAGAACAGTTCTTCACAGATAATAAAAACTGAACATTTAAATAAACAGATGATTGAGGAAAATACTCTGCTTATCTTTCCTAGCCTAAAAGTTCAAATGTAAAATAATACATTATTGTTTAATCTTTGTCAGTGGGAGGATCATAGACTTTCTTTCTTTTAAAAGACTTCCCGTCCCCAAATCCCTGTGTTGTGGCTATAGGCACACTAAGTACTCATATAATCCCTGTGAAAGCTATCAGGACTCCTTCTGTATACTGCTTGTTCATCCATATTCATCTTCATAATAGGTAACAGGAACTGTATGCCCATTTTGTTTTGAAATCAGTCATTATCTTCATGCTTTGATACATACAACAGAGTTATATTAAGTGGACATTAGATTTACAAGGTGAAATACCTATATTTTCCATTTCATCTTTAATCTCCTTTGCCACGATTTCAAATATACCTTTTTTGTTTGCATCATGGCTTAATTAATTAATTTATTAATTTTTATTAATTTTTATTGGAGTATAGTTGCTTTACAATGTTGTGTTAGTTTCTGCTGTACAGCAAAGTGAATCAGTTATACATATACATATATCCACTCTTTTTTAGATTTCCTTCCTATTTAGGTTATCACAGAGTACTGAGTAGAGTTCCCTGTGCTATACAGTAGGTTCTCATTAGTTATCTACTTTAACATAGTAGTGTATAAATGTCAATTCCAATCTCCCAGTTCATCGCACCCACCCCCTTTGGTAACCATAAGTTTCTTCTATACATCTATGACTCTATTTCTGCTTTGCAAATAAGTTCATCTGTATCATTTTTCTAGATTCCACATATAAGAGATTTTATACGATATTTATTTTTCTCTTTCTGACTTACTTCACTCTGTATGACAATCTCTAGGTCCATCCACATCTCTGCAAATGGCACTATTTCTTTCCTTTTTGTGGCTGAGTAATATTCCATTGCATATATGTACCACATCTTCTTTATCCATTCCTCTGTCAATGGACATTTAAGTTGCTTCCATTTCCTGGCTATTGTAAATAGTGCTGCAATGAACATCAGGGTGCATGCACCCTTTTGAATTATGGTTTTCTCTGGATATACGTCTAGGAGTGGGATTGCTGGGTCATATGGTAGCTCTATTTTTAGTTTTTTAAGGAACATCCTTACTGTTCTCCATAGTGGCTGTACCAGTTTACATTCCCACCAACAGCATAGGAGGGTTACCTTTTCTCCACACCCTCTCCAGCATTTATTGTTCGTAGATTTTTTGATGATGGCCATTCTGACTGGTGTGAGGTGATACCTCATGGTAGTTTTGATTTACATTTCTCTGATAATTAGTGATGTTGATCATCTTTTCATGTGTTTTTTGGCCATCTGTATGTCTTCTTTGTAGAAATTTCTATGAAATACACTCTTAAAGATAAGATTCTTTCATTATAGAATTTTCTTTCCATATATTCCTCTTTTTGGGTGAGGTGGAATAACAAATATTAATACCTTTATTAAAAAATTATGACTATTTCCATCATTATTTTATTAAAATTATACATTTATTTATTGTGTCCTTTAAATTTAATTCCTGTGCAATATCAGAGAGTCTAAATGACAAGCTAGTATCTGACAGTGTAAAAACTTGCAGAAACTCCAAGGTTTAAAGTAAACTAATTCATCTGACCTGGAGAGAAAATACACATTCTAATTACTTTGATTTTCCTCAATAAAGAGTCATCAGTAATGCTTACTTTTTGATTTACAGTGTAATCAAAATAATTATTCATTGGCTTGGAGCAACACCTAAGCTCTAGCGCATTCCATTAGAAATACAGTCCTCTTTTAAATATGTACATTTAGAGAGAGGTGATAAACCTACCACAAAATTTCAAAGGACATAAGGGGTCCTGGGGTTCTTACTGTTAACTGCAGAATCCTGCTTGTGACTATAATTATTCTTATTTTTTTTATAATATATTTAAGTCTTAATGCTAGACTTTGGCTGCTGAAACATTCTTGAAACTGATTTACTACTATGACTAAAAATCATTCAGTAATAATGAGAGGACATTTCTCTCTTTGTTAATTTATTTACCTATTTGTGGCTCCAATAATATTGAAATGACCTTTAGAATGTTTGGATACATTATTCATCAACTTAAGTGAGTTCTGCACTTCAATTCTATGCATTTTATGTTTGCTTCAATTCTCCCCCTTCCCCGTCCACCAAGACATTTATTTTTCTTCACGTAACTGTTTCAAGAAGTTATCCAGTTTTCAAGACATTTGATGTATGATGGTATCTAGATACATTTTAAGGTCTGTTTGTGGTTTAGCCATTTGCTTAAGTAAAATGTAGTTTTTGAGGGTCCCCTAGGTGCCAGACACTTTGGCACTGGGGATAGAATGTTGAACGAGATACACACAGTCCCTACTATACATTATAGTTTTTACGTTCTGGAGGGGGGAATATCATAGACAAATAAAAAATAAACAAAACAAATAAATTAATTCCAATTTGTGACAAAACCATATGGGAAATACTAAACTGGGTGTTGTGATAGCAGTTAATAGTGGAATGCAGACTACCACAGCCTATTTTAAAATAAAAAGGACCTTCATAAGCATTTTCAAATGAGCATTTATTTTACAAACTTATAAGATGTTTAAATGAAATTTATGTTGATAGATGTAATGAGAAATTATTACACTGAATGAGGTCTATAGGTCCCAGATAATAAGTCAGTTCAGCTTCCCAGAATAACAGCTGACTGAGAAAAGATGTGGTCATATTGAAACCAGTGTATGTTTAGAATTGATTATGTTCTTAGTATAGTTTACTAGCCATGAAAAATACAGGTCAAGCATTAAATAGGCTACCTCTATTAGACTTTTCCACAAACACTTAGAAGGGTTGCAGAGAAGGTAAAAGAAAATAAAAATTATATGAATAATTGCCACAAGGAAATAGGAATTAAAATGTTTAAAATTACTTTATGATGTCTACTTATTCATTTTCATAGATGCTCTTTTTGAACATTTTTTCTGTATATTTTGTATAACCCCTTCCCTCTCTCCCTCCTCCTTTCCCTCTCCCTCTTCTTCATTTTGTTGGTCATGCTGAAGTGGTGATTCCTGATTTAGGACATAAAGAGAAAGGTACTCAGTATGTGTCTTTGTATTACTGAATCATTACATCTATTCTAATTGTAAGTACTGTACAATTACTACATGTGGAACCATAACTGGAGATGTAAAAAACAAAAAGCAAAACAAACAAAACAAAACAAAAGAAGAAGCCTCTGGAATATTCACTTTTGAACTTAATTGTTTCTACTTAGGCAACCTCAGAAAGGTCTAAAAAGAAAATAACATCTAGCATTTATTACTTATTCGTTTTCCATTTCTTTACACTTATTATTCCCTTCTCCTCTCTGCCTTTAAAAACACTTCTTCAAAGCCTAGCTTAATTAATTTTTTTCAAGATTGCCTACTCCATTTTTGGCCCATTTAAATATCTTTCTTCTCCCCTTTTAACTATTTTCCAATCTCTTTTATCTTTTGACCATGCTCTCTCTTATATATGGGTCCTTGGACTTCTTTTCTGGATGAAGTATATGATCCTGTGGAATGACTTTTAAATTTTATACTGAAAAAAATTACTTTTCTCTTCTTGTTCATTTGAATTAAATTTAAATGACTGAGATTGAATTGAATTGAAAAGATTTATACAGGGTCAACACATATTTAGGGTGTGTGCCCTCTTACAGCCAAGAGAAACAAGACTAACCAATCATGCCACTGAGCCTGGTCCTGGTTTCATCATATTTGTAAGCAAAGTGCTACAGGCAGCTACTACTAGTCATCAGATTTGGCATGCAAAATGTGCCTTTATGGGATCCCAGATACTTTGAATTTGTTATTAATTATTTATTCCTTTAGTGTAGAATAAAAAATAGCTATATTTTAAAAGAAGTTATAGGGCTTCCCTGGTGGCGCAGTGGTTGAGAGTCCGCCTGCCGATGCAGGGGACGCGGGTTCGTGCCCCGGTCCGGGAAGATCCCACGTGCCGCAGAGCGGCTAGGCCCGTGAGCCATGGCCGCCGAGCCTGTGCGTCCGGAGCCTGCGCTCCGCAACGGGAGAGGCCACAACAGTGAGAGGCCCGCGTACCGCAAAAATAAATAAATAAATAAATAAATAAATAAATAAATAAATTTTTAAAATTTAAAAAAATAAATAAATAAAAGAAGTTATAATTTTCCAAATCTTGCTACAGTACGGTTATGAAGCACTAAGAGTAACCATTCTCTTCTGACCCACAAGAAAGTGTTGGCCCTGATATAATATCAAGGATCAAGTATCATTATAAAGCCTGAATGTATACACATCTTGAAGAAACATTATTTTCAACTTTGAGTATTTTAACCTCGTCTAAGTATGTTTTTGGATTCACCCTTTTGTTTGCTAGAAGCTGTTGTCATACAACTGTGAACTTGAAAATTTATACTGTATACTACACATTTTGCTTTTCATATTATGTGATACCTTTACACCAGGAGACTTTAGATCTAGAAAAGAGAGATTATTTGCAAAACAGACTGAAATGCTGATCTTAATAAAGGAGTAAGGTTAATTTTTGAGGACTGAGAGAAGAAGGAAGACAAACTAGCAATATAACACAACTTCTTCTGCTCTAAGGGACATGT
Organism: Physeter macrocephalus; assembly: GCF_002837175.3. Lineage (NCBI taxonomy): Eukaryota > Metazoa > Chordata > Mammalia > Artiodactyla > Physeteridae > Physeter > Physeter macrocephalus. Next base: position 67,788,492 of record NC_041234.1, on the reverse strand, counting down.
ATCCTTTTGGTTGGAAATATAAAGACAATGAATGGCAACACATTTTGCTTTCTGTAAAGAGAAAGATAAACCCATTTTTTCTGTATTGACAGGATGTGGGTAAACTAATATTAATGGAAACTCATGTCTGAAAAATTGAAAACTAAATAATTTTACTTTAATTTTTATCAACTCATACTATTTACTCTAACATTGAATTGTATTCCAAAGTAGGTTTCTAGTAAACAAATATTCTGTGGGCTTTTAAGGAAATTATGAAGTGGGGAAAGTTGGTTTTAGTGGCTAACTACAAATTATATTATCCCACCCTCACAAATGATATCAGACATTTTCCCAAGACCTATCTTCATTGTTCCCCTGACACTCAGGGAGTTGACAAAACCATAAATCTTTCCACCTTATTGAAATATGATGGTTGCCTTGGCAATCAATCTATCATGGCACAAGATAGCAGCTAGTTACCTTAATTTTTAGAGTAGTTTTAGACTCACAGAAAATTTTGTGGAAAATACAGATTATTCACATACACTCTAGCTCACTCCAAACACAGCCTCACTCATCAATATACTGCACCAGTGTGGTACATTTGTAACAATTTATGAACCAACATTGACACATCATTATCACCCAAAGTCCATAATTTACATTAGGGTTCACCCTTGGTGGTGTACATTCTATGTGTTTGGCAAATATGTAATATTACTAATCTGCCATTACAATTTCATTCAAAATAGTTTTATTGTCCTAAAAATCCTCTGTGCTTTGCCTATATATCCTGTCCTCTTCCCTATACCCTGACAATCACTGGTCTTTCTACTGTCTCCATACTTTTGCCTTTACCAGAATGTCATATAGACAGAATCATAGAGGATGTAGCCTTTTCAGACAGTCTTCTTTTACTTAGTAATATATATTTAAGGTTCTTCCGTGTCTTTCCATGCCTTGAAAGCTCATTACTTTTATAGTGCTGACAGTAATATTCCATTGTCTAGCTATACTACAGTTTATTTATCCAAATACCTACTGAAGGACATCTTGGTTGTTCCAAGTTTTACAAATTATGACTAAAGCTGCAACCTTTGTGTAGGTTTTTGTGTGGATGTAAATTTTCATTTCATTTGGATATATGTCAAGGAGCACAGTTGCTGGATTCTATGCTAAAAATTTGTTTCATTTTGTAAGAAACTGCCAAATTGTCTTCCATAATTGCTTTACCATTTTGCATTCCCATCAGAAATGAATGATAGTTCCTGTTGCTCCACATCCTTGTCAGCATTTGTATTTGTCCATGTTTTGAATTTTCATCATTCTAATAGGTGTATAGTGGTATCTCATTATTATTTTAATTTGCAATTCTCAAATGACATATGCTGATTACCTTTTCATGCACATTTTCCATCTGTATATCATCTTTGCTGAGATGCCTATTCAGATTTTTCACCCATTTTTTTCTAAAAAATTTTTTATTGTGGAAAGTACACTTAATATGTGATCTACTATCTTAACAAGCTTTTAAGCTTACAGTATATTATTATTGATGGCAATGTTACACAGCAGATCTCTAGAGCATATTCTTCTTGCTTGACTGAAATTTTATGCCTGTTGATAAGTAACTCCCCATTTCCCTCTCTCCCTGGCCTCTGGAAACCATTATTCTACTATTTAATTCTATGAATTGAACTATTTTAGCTACCTCGTAAAAGTGGAATAATGCAGTATTTATCTTTCTACAATTGGCTTCTTTCACTTAGCATAATGTCCTCAAGGTTCATTCATGTCCTCACTCATCACATGTTGCAAATTTCATTCTTTTTCTTAAAGGCTGAGTAGTATGCCATTGTATGCATATACTACATTTTCTTTATTCATCTGTTGATGGACTAGGTTTTTATACATATTGGTTGTTGTGAATAGTGCTGCAGTGAACATGGGAGTGTTATCTCTTCCAGATGAGAGAAAATATTTGCAAATCATATATCTAATAAGGGGTTAATCTCCAAAATATGTAAAGAACTCCTACAACAGAATAGTAAAAACAAAACTAATGACCTGATTAAAAAATATGCAAAGGACTTGAATAGATATTTCTCCAAAAAAAACCATACAAATGGCTAACAGGTATATGAAAAAATGCTCAACATTGCTAATCTTTAGGGAAATGCAAATCAAAACCATAATGAGATATAGCCTCACACTTGGCAGGAGGGCTATTATCAAAAAACAAAGCATAAGTGTTGGAATTAATGTGGAGAAATTGGAACACTTGCACGCTGTTGGTGGGAATGCAAAATGTAAAACTGTATGGAGGTTCTTCAAAAAATTTAAAAAAGAACTACCATATGAACCACCAATTCCACTTCTGAGTATTTAGAAGTGAAATACCTGGGTAAAATAATTGAAAAATAGTTGAAAATTTTTCTTTTCCATTTTTAACTGGGTTTTTTTTTATTTGTTGAGTTTTAAGAATTATTTGTACATTTGAGATAATAGTCCTTTATCAGACATATCTTTTACAAATATTTTCTCCCAGTCTGTGGCTTGTCTTCTCATTCTTTTCACAGTGTCTTTTGTAGAGAAGACTTTTTAGAAACATTTTAATGAATTCCAACTTAATCATTATTTTCTTAAAAGAATCAGATCTTTATCATTGCCAATCTCAAGGCTATCTAGATTTTCTCCTATGTTTTTTATAGGAGTTTTATAGTTTTTCATTTTCCATTCATGTCTATGATCCATTATGAATTAATTTTTGTGAAGGGTGTAAGTTCTGTGTCTAGCACCATTTGTTGAAAAGACTATCCTTGCCTGTGTTCTTTTGTCAAAGATCCATTTACTGTATCTGGATCTATGACTGAGCTCTCTATTCTGTTCCATTGATCTATTTGTCTAATCTTTTGCCAGTATGACACTGTCTTGATTACTATAGCTTTAATGTAAGTTTTGAAGTTGGGGGAGTGTCAGTTTTCTGTTTGTTCATCTCCTTCAATGTTATGTTGGCATACTGGGTCTTTTGCCTCTCCATACAAAATTTAGAATCTGTTTTGCCTATATGCACAAAATAACTTGCTGGAATTTTAGGATTGTGTTGAATCTATATATTAAGTAGGGAAGAACTGACATCTTAAAATATTTTTTCCTATTCATGAACATGGAATATCTCTCCATTTATTTAGTTCTTTGATTACTTTCATCAGAGTTTTGTCGGTTTCCTCATCTGGATCTTGCACAGAGTTTGTCAGATTTATACCTAAGTATTTCATTCACTTGGTGATAATGTAAATATTACTGTGGTTTTTAAATCTTGAATTCTAATTGTCTATTTCTTGTATATAGGAGAGCAATTGACTTTTGTGCACTAATCTTGTATCCTGAAACCTTGCTTAATCACTAATTAGATCCAGGAGTTGTTTTTTTTTTTTCTTTTTTTTGACAATTCTTTCAGATTTTCTACACTGAAAGTCATGTCATCTATGAACATAGACAGTTTAATTTCTTGCTTCCCAATTTAGGTACGTTATATTTTCTTTTCTTATTGCATTAGCTAGGGCTTTCATTATGATAATGAATAGTAGAGCAGTGTTATGGGACATTCTTGCCTTCTTCCCAGCATTAGTGGGGAAGAACAGTTTCTCATCAGTAAGTATGATGTTATCTGTTGGTTTTTGTAAATGTTCTTTACCAGGTTGAGGAAGTTCTCTTCTATTCTTAGTTTGTTGAGTGATTTTATCATGAATAGTTTTAGATTTTATCAAGTGCCTTTTCTGTATCTATTGATATAATCATGTGATTTTTCTTCTTTAGTCAGTTACATTAATGTTACCCATGTGATGGGTTACATTAATTGATTTTCAAATGTTGGACCAGGGTTACATACTTGGAATTGTATAATTCTCCTCATACAATGTTGGATTTAATTTGTTAATGTTTTGTTGTGGGTTTTGCTTTTATGACCATGAGTTACATTGGTTTATAGTTTTCCTTTGCTGCAATGCCTTTACCTAGTTTTGGTATTAGGATAATGCTGACCTTATAGTATGAGTATGACATGCTTCCTCTATTTTTATTTTCTGAAAGTAATTGCAGAAATTGGGATAATTTATTCTTTAAACATTTGGTAGAATTCACCAGTGAACCCATCTGGGACTGGTGCTCTCTGTTTTTGAAGGTTATTAATTATTAAGTCAACATTTTAAATAGATATAGGCCTATTCAAATTGTCTATTTCTTCTTGAAATAGTTTTGACAGATTGTGTCTGTCAAGGAGTTGGTCCATTTCATCTAAGTTATCAAATTTGTGAACATGGAGTTGTTCATAATATTTTTATTATCCTTTTAATATTCATGGTATCTATAGTAATGTACCTTCTTCCATTTCTGATGTTAGTAACTTGTGTCTTATCTGTTTTTTTGTCTATTGATTTCCTGTTTTCAATCATTGATTTCTACTCTAATCTCTATTATTTGTTCTATTCTGCTTACTTTGGATTTAATTTTCTCTTTTTTTCTAGTTTCTTAACGTAGATTAGATTATTGATTTTATAACTTTCTTCTTTTCTAATATATATATATTCAATGCTGTAAATTTCCTTCTAGACATTGCTTCCACTGCATTTCAAATTTTTAAGTTATATTTTCATTTTAATTTCTCCTGAGTCTTCTTCTTTGACTAGCTTTTCATTTAGGTGTTGTTTAATCTCTAAGTATTTTGTGGTTTTCTAGATATCTTTGTGTTTTTATTTCTAGTTGAATCCCATTGTAGTGTGTGCATACATTGTATGATTTCTACACTTTTTGATTTGATAAGGTATGTTTTGTGGGCTAAAATACAATCTATCTTGGTAAGTGTCCAATGTGAGTTGAGGAGAATGTGTATTCTGCTGTTGCTGGGTGAGGTATTCTATAAATGTCAATTAGATTCAATTGATTGATCATATTGTTGAGTTCAACTATGTCTTTACTGATGTTCTTCATGCTGGTACTGCCCATTACTGACAAAGGGATATTTAACTTCCAATATAATAATGAATTTGTCTATTTCTCCTTGCAGTTCTATCATTTTTTTTCTCAAGTATTTTGATACTTGGTTTTTAGGTACATACACATTAAAGATTGCTATGTCTTCTTGGATAATTGACCCCTTTATCATTGTCAATTGCTCTTTTATTCCTGATAATTTCCCTTGTCCTGACGTTGAATTTGTCTGAAATTAATATAGCTACTATTACTTCCTTGTGGTCAGTGTTAACATGTTATATCTTTCTCTGCCTCTTTACTTTTAATCTATATGTGCCTTTATATTCAAAGTGGATTTCTTGTAGACAATTTACAGTTGGGTCTTGGGTTTCAATACACTCTATCTCTGTCTTTTAATCGATGTATTTAGATCATTGATATTTAATGTGATTATTGATATAGTTAATTCTTATCTATCACATTTGTTACTGTTTTCTACTCATTGTTTTTGTTGTTTCTACTTTTGTCTTCCACTTTTTTTTCTGCCTTCTGTCTCTCTCTTTTTTAAAAAATTTATTTGGCTGCACTGGGTCTTAGTTGCAGCACATGGGATCTTTGTTGCTACGTCTGCAGGATCTTCATTGCGGCATGTGAGATCTTTAGTTGTGGCATGCGGGATCTTTTAGTTGCAGCATGCAGATGCTTAGTTGTGGCATACGGGATCTAGTTCCCTGACCAGGGACTGAACCTGGCTCCCTGTGTTGGGAGTATGGAGTCTTAACCACTGGGCCACAAGGGAAGTCCCATGCCTTCTCTTGCTTTATTTAAGCATTTTATATGATTTTATTTTCTTTCCGTTTTAGCATATAACTTATACTTGTAATTTTAAAACTTTATTTATTGATTGCCCTGTGGATTGCAATATGCATTTACGACAAATGCAGGTTCACTTTCAAATAACACCATACTGCATCACAAGTAGTGCAAATACATCATGACGAAGTAGTCATAATTCTTCCCTCCCGTTTCTTCTATCATTGCAGTCATTATTTCACTTATCCATAAGTTATAATCATCATATATGTTGTTGCTATTATTATTTTGAACAAAACGTTATCTGCTAGATCAGTAAGAATTAAAAATAAAAATTTGTTTTACCTTTATTTATTCCTTCCTTAATACTCTTCTTTTCATTTATGTAGGTCTGAGTTTCTGACCTACAGAATTTTACTTCTCTCTGAAGAACTTCTTTTAACCTTTCTTACAAGGTGGATCTACTGGAGACAACTTCTCTCCATTTTTGTTTTTCTGAGAAAGTCCTTATTTCTCCTTCACTTTTGGAGAATAATTTTACTGGATACACACTTCTAGGTTGTATTTTTCTTTTCAACAGTTTAAATATTTCACTGCACTCTTTCCCTGTTTTCGTAGTTTCTGAAGAGAAGTCCAGTGAAATTCATCTCTTGTTTTCTCTAGGTAAGGTGTTTTCTTTGCCCCTCTGGCTTCTTTCAAGGTTTTTTCCATTGTCTTTGATTTTCTGCAGTTTGAATATGATATACCTATGTATAGATTTCTTAGTGTTTTCCCTGCTTGGTGTTCTCTGAGCTTCCTGGGTCTGTGGTTTTGTGTCTGACATTAATCCTGAAAAATTTTAAGTCATTACTGCTTCAGATATTTTTTTTCTTTTTCTTCTCTTTCTGGTATTATCATTACACATGTGTTAAAGCTTTTGTAGTTTTCCCACACTTCTTGGAAATTCTATTATAGTTTTGTTGTTGTTTTGCATTTCAGTTTGTGAAGTTTGTATTGACATATCTTCTAGTTCATTGATTCTTTGTCTATTAATGAGCATATCAAACATTTTCTGCTACAGTGTTTTTGATTTCTAGCACTACGTTTTATTGTTTATTTGAATTTCCATCTCTCTGCTTACATTACGCACTTGTCCCTACATGTTGTCTACTTCTCACATTAAAGTCCTTAGCATATTGTTCATAGATAGCCCTTTTAAATTTCTGATCAGATAATACCAAAGTCCATGTCATATCTGAGTCAGATTGTGATGTTTGGTCTGTCTCTTTGAACTGTGGTATTTTTTTTTAACATTTCTGTATAACTTATCATTTTTTTTTTTTTGTAGAAAGGCAGACATGATGTACTGTGTAAATGTAACTATGGTACATAAGTCTTTTTTTTAACATCTTAATTGGAGTATAATTGCTTTACAATGGTGTGTTAGTTTCTGCTTTATAACAAAGTGAATCAGTTATACATATGCATATGTTCCCATATCTCTTCCCTCTTGCATCTCCCTCCCTCACACCCTCCTGATCCCATGCCTCTAGGTGGTCACAAAGCACCAAGCTGATCTCCCTGTGCCATGTGGCTACTCCTCACTAGCTATTTATTTTACATTTGCTAGTGTATATATGTCCATGCCACTCTCTCACTTTGCCACAACTTACCCTTCCCCCTCCCCATATCCTCAAGTCCATTCTCTAGTAGGTCTGTGTCTTTATTCCCATATTACCCCGAGGTTCTTCATGACCTTTTTCCTTTCCTTAGATACCATATATATGTGTTAGCATACGGTATTTGTTTTTCTCTTTCTGAATTACTTCACTCTGTATGACAGACTCTAGTCTGTCATACATGTCTCAACAAATGACCCAATTTTGTTCCTTTTTATGGCTGAGGAATATTCCATTGCATATATGTTCCACATCTTCTTTATGCATTCAGCTGTCAATGGACACTTAGGTTGCTTCCATGTCCTGGCTATTTTAAATAGTGCTGCAATGAACATTGTGCATTCTGACCTGTGTGAGATGATATCTCATTGTAGTTTTGATTTGCATTTCTCTGATGATTAATGATGTTGAGCATTCTTTCATGTGTTTGTTGGCAATCTGTATATCTTCTTTGGAGAAATGTCTATTTAGGTCTTCTGCCCATTTTTGGATTGGGTTGTTTGTTTTTTTGTTATTGAGCTGCATGAGCTGCTTGTAAATTTTGGAGATTAATCCTTTGTCAGTTGCTTCATTTGCAAATATTTTCTCCCATTCTGAGGGTTGTCTTTTGGTCTTGTTTATGGTTTCCTTTGCTGTGCAAAAGCTTTTAAGTTTCATTAGGTCCCATTTGTTTATTTTTGTTTTTATTTCCATTTCTCTAGCAGGTGGGTCAAAACGGATCTTGCTGTGATTTATGTCATAGAGTGTTCTGCCTATGTTTTCCTCTAAGAGTTTGATAGTTTCTGGACTTACATTTAGGTCTTTAATCCATTTTGAGCCTATTTTTGTGTATGGTGTTAGGGAGTGTTCTAATCTCATACTTTAACATGTACCTGTCCAGTTTTCCCAACACCGCTTATAGAAGAGGCTGTCTGATCTCCACTGTATATTCTTAACTCCTTTCTCAAAGATAAGGTGACCATATGTGCATGGGTTTATCTCTGGGATTTCTAACTTGTTCCATTGATCTATATTTCTGTTTTTGTGCCAGTACCATACTGTCTTGATTACTGTAGCTTTGTAGTATAGTCTGAAGTCAGGGAGCCTGATTCTTCCAGCTCCATTTTTCGTTCTCAAGATTGTTTTGGCTCTTAGGAGTGTTTTGTGTTTCAATACAAATTGTGAAATATTTTGTTCTAGTTCTGTGAAAAATGCCATTGGTAGTTTGGTAGAGATTGCATTGAATCTGTAGATTGCTTTGGGTAGTAGAGTCATTTTCACAATGTTATTCTTCCAAACCAAGAACATGGTATATCTCTCCATCTATTTGTATCATTTTTAATTTCTTTCATCAGTGTCTTCCCATATGTCAAAACCTAAACTCCAATGTGATGATATTTGGAGGTGGGCCCTGTGGGAAGTGATTAGGCCATGAGGTCAGAACCCTCATGAATTGGATTAGTGCCTTTATAAAAGAGACCCCAGGGTACTCCCTTGCCCCTTCTGCCATGTGAAAACACAGCTAAAAGATGGCCATCTATGAATGGAAAAGCAACATCTCACCAAACACTGAATCTTTGGGTGTTTTAATCTTGGTCTTCTAGCCTCTAGAACTGTAAGAAATAAATATTTGTTTTTGAAGTCACCTGGTCTATGAACTTCTATTATAGCAGCCTTAATGGGTTAGGGCAATATCCATAGCATTTTGTTGTTTTTGTTGTAGGAAAACTGGTCTATCAGTTAAGATGCTTTCAGCTACAAATAATAAAATACCAGACTAAAATGGGATTAAACTCTAGAATTTTATTACTCTCATGTAGGAATACCAGAGATAGGTGTTTCAAGAATACTGTGATGTCATCTTCACATGCCTATAATGGAAACTACAGGAATCTCATTCTCATAGCCTATATTTGAAGCAGGATGGGACAAGGCAGGACACTCTTCTAGTTTATCACTCTTAATCATGAAAGAAAAGCTTTCTCAGAAACCAAATACCTGCCCAGCAGATTTCCTTTAGATCCCATTGGCCCTAATTAATTTCCAAGTTCAAACCCTAGTGAAGAACCAAATACAAACATTAGGATAATATGAACATACCGGGATGTTTATATCTGTTTCTGAATGAGAAAATAAGAGTAGTGTATATAATGTTGTTTTTAAAATAAAATGGCCTATTCAGAGGATAATAGTTCATTTCTACTGGTAATTTAGTGTTTCAATATTGAATTTCATCTTTTGATATACATATTATTAACCCATTCTCACAACTTTAAATTTTGCTTGTATAATTTGTTTAATTTTTAGTTGTCACCAATTATTTGCAAGATTTCTGTGATATGTGGAGAACTGTCTTAACCTTGTGATTTTCATTGAATTAATGTCTCTGTTTAAACTGTCATCTCTTGTGAAATGTATAACTACAGAATAATAGTATGTGAGAAACAGAATAAAATACAAATATAACAATCTGTTTTTATTCAATGTAGCTATAATATATTTTGTTGCAATGAAAGTATAGCTCTGAATTTCATGGAATTATTTAATTCCTTTTAGATGTCATTCAGGATAATAAAGTACTTGAAATCATATGTTGAAACTAAAGAACATAGTTCCTCTTTTAATTCACTAAATGGATTCAAGTTATATTATTGCAAATTAAACAATGAGATACAAATATATACATTTTAGAATAGCTAAAATCCAAAATTTGACAATATCAAATGCTGATGATGATGTGGAGCAAGAAGCTCATTCATTGCTAGGGGGAATGCTGTTCAGTTTTCTCAGCACCACTTATTGAAGAGATTGTCTTTTCTGTTTTTTATATTCTTGCCTGCTTTCTCATAGATTAATTGACCATAAGTGTGTGTGTTTATTTCTGGGCTCTCTAATTTGTTCCATTGATTGATGTGTCTGTTTTTGTGCCTGTACCATACTGTTTTGATCTCTGTAACATTGCAGTGTAGTTTGAAGTTAGGGACCGTGATTTCACCAGCTCTGTTCTCCTTTTTCAAGAGCATTTTTGCTATTCAGGGTGTTTTGTGTTTCCATACAAATTTTAAGATTATTTATGCTAGTTTTCTGAAAAATGCCATGGGTGTTTTCAGAGGGATTTCATTGAATCTGTAGATTTCCTTTGGTAGTAGGGTCATATTAACAATATTAATTCCTCCAATTCATGAATATGGTATATCTTTACATCTGTTTGTGTCATCTTTAATTTCTTTCATCAGTGTCTTAAAGGTTTTGGAGCACAGGTCTTTTGCCTCCTAAGGTAGGTTTATTCCTAGGTATTTTATTCTTTTTGATATGATGGAAAATCAGGTTATTTCCTTAATTTCTCTTTTTGCTATTTTGTTGTTAGTGTATAGAAATGCAACAGATTTCTGTATCAATTTTGTATTATTCAACTTTACTGAATTCATTGATGAGCTCCAGTAGTTTTCTGGTAGTGTCTTTAGGAATTTCTATTTATAATATCAGGTCATCTGCAGTGACAGTTTTACTTTTTCCTTTCTAATTTGATTCTTTTCATTTGTTTTCCTTGTCTGATTGGTGTGCCTATGAATTCCAATACTATGTTGAATAAAAGTGGTGAGAGTGGGCATCCTTGTCTTATTCCTGATCTTAGAGGAAATGCTTTCAGATTTTCACCATTGCATATGATGTTAGCTGTGAGTTTGTCATACACAGACTTTATTATGTTGAGGTATATTCTCTTTATGCCCACTTTTTGGAGAATTTTTATCATAAATGAATGTTGAATTTTGTCAAAAGCTTTTTCTTTTTCTATTTAGATGATCATGTGGTTTTTATTTTTCAATTTGTTGATGTGGTGTATCACATTGATTGATTTGCAGATATTGAAAGATCCTTGCATCCATGGCATAAATTCCACTTGATCATGGTGTGTAATCCTTTTAATGTACTCTTGTATTTGATTTTCGAATATTTAGTTGAGAATTTTTGCACCTATGTTCATCAGTGATATTGGCTTGTAATGATATGACCAATTAGGGGTTAATATCCAACATATATAAACAGCTCATACAATTCAATATCAAAAAAAAAAAGAAAATGCAAGAAACCCAATTAAAAAATTGGCAAAGACGACTTTCCTGGTGGTCCAGTGGTTAGGACTCCATGCTTCCAATGCAGGTGGTATGGGTTCGATCCCTGGTCAAGGAACTAAGATCCCATGTGCCAAATAGTGTGGACAAAAACAAAAATAATTTAAAAAATGGGCAGAAGACCTGAATAAACATTTTCCCAAAGAGGACATTCAGATGGAGAACAGGTACATGAAAATATGCTCAACATCACTAATCATCATGGAAATGCAAATCAAAACCACAATGAAATATCACCTCACACCTGTCAGAATGGCTATCATCAAAAAGAACACAAATAACAAAAGTTGCCAAGGATGTGGAGAAAAAGGAACCCTCCTATGCTGTTGGTGGGAATGTAAATTGGTGCAGCCACTGTGGAAAACAGTATGGAGGTTTCTCAAAAAACTAAAAATAGAATTACCATATGACCCAGCAATTCCACTCTTGGATATTTATTCAAAAACAGCAAAAACACTAATTTGAAAAGAAACATACACCCCAATATTCATAGCAGCATTTTTTTACAATTGTGAAGATATGGAAGCAACCTAAGTGTCCATCAACAGACGAATGCATAAAGAAGATGTGGTATATATATACAATGGAATACTACTCAGCCAATGAAAAGAATGAAATTTTGCCATTTGCAACAACATGGATAGAGTTGGAGGGCATTATGCTAAGTGAAAGAAGTCAGAGAAAGACAAATACTGTATGATATCACTTATATGTGGAATCTAAAAAATTCAAAACAATAGTGAATATAACAAAAAAGAAGCAGGCTCACAGATACAGAGGACAAAGTAGTGGTTACCAGTTGTGGGGAGAGGCAGTATAGGGGTGGGCGAGTGGGAGGTGTAAACTACTAGATGTAAGATAGACTCAAGGATGTATTGTATAAAAAATTAAATATTGAAATTAAAAATTGTAAAATGTAAAGCTATAACAGTTTTAAAGAATACATAGGAGGAAATCTTCTGGCACATGACTTATTGAAAAGTTCTTTATTTGGCACCAAAAGCACCATACATAAAAGAAAAAAAATCCACAGAGTGTACTTCATCATTTTAAATGTTTGCCCTAAAAAATACCCTGCTACCTGATGAAAAGACAAGTTACACAGTGGGAGAAAGTATTTTCAATATACATATGAGGCAAGGAACTGTATCTTGAATATCTAAAGTATTCTAAAACTCAACAGTTTAAAAAAAAGTAGGAAAGAACAATCCAATTAGGAAATGGCAAAATATTTGAAGAGACATTTCAAAGAAGAGGATATACAGATGGCAGATAAACACACACACACAAAAAAAGTTCACCATCACGAGCCATCAGGGAAATGGAAATTAAAAGCACAATAAGATATCATCACACATCTATTAAAAAGGTAAAACAAATCATGGTGACTATATGAAATGCTGGTATGGATGCAGAGAAACTTTCTTTTATATATTGCAGGAAGGAATGTAAATGAAACAGCCACACTAGAAAATAGTGTTGCAGTTTCTTGAAAAATTAAACCTACGCATATGATATGACCCAGCAACCACATTTCTATCTCATATCCCAGAGAAATTAGAAATTTATATTCACATAAAAATATGTACATTATTGTTCTCTTCAGCTTTATTTGTATTAGCACCACATTGGAAATAATCAAAGTGCTCCACAATGAGTGAATGGTGGTACTCTCATACCATTATATATTACTTGGCAATAAAAAGGAACTAATGATTGGTACATGCAGCAACTTTGATGAATCTCGAGTGTAACTATGATGAGGTAAACGAGATTAATCTGAAAAGGTCACTCACTGTATGTTTCCATTTATGTAACATTATCAAAATGACAAAATTATGGTGATAAAGAATAGGTTAGTCGTCACAAGCTGGTAGAGAAACTTTGGGGAATGGAGGTGAGTATGACTACAAAAAGAATAGAATGAGAGATATTTTCATGATAATGGTATAGTTCTGTATTTTTATTTTGGTGGTGGTTACATGAATGTAAACATGGGACAAAATGGTATAGAACTATACACACACATGTTGTACCATGTAAAATTCCTGGTTTTGATACATTTATTATGTAAGATGTAACCAGTGGGGGAAACTAGATGAAAGGTACAGAGGATCTCTCTCTATGCTCTTTACAACTTCCTGTGACTCTATCGTTATTTCAAAAGAAAAGATAAAATACATTCTAATGAAGTAAGATTTATTAAAGGTACATAAGGGTGGCTAAAAATTTAAAAAAAAACTTATCAAAGTATTTCACCCTTTTAACAGAAAAAAATGGAGAAAAAATTATTTTCTTGGCTAAGACAAAAAATGTTTGATAAAATTGAACTCACTTTTTCTGAATTAAAAATATTTGCAAAATAGTGATGGAAAGGAAAGCTTTCAGTGTGATAAAAGTCATCTACAAAAACTTACAAATAAAATTATATTCAATCATCCAACCTGAAATTTGAATGGGAAATGAGAGTACACAATTTCCATTTCTATTTAGTGTTTTACTTGAAGTCCTACACAGTGAAATATGGCAAGAACAAAAAACAATGGAATAAGTATAGAAAAGGAGAAAGAAAATCTTTATAGTTGTAAATGTATTTTTGAAAGTACCCACACACAGAATATCATTAATAATTAGGGAATATATTATGTCTTTTGCATGCAAGGTCAACATAAAAAATGAACTTTGCTTCTATACAACCATCACAAAGTATTGGAAAATGAAATTTAAGAAATGATGTTAATTACATGATCAAAAATATCAAGTATCAATAGGATTAAATCTAATGCAGATATGTAAGACATTCAATGGAAACAATAAAATACTTTTCAGAGAGAGTAGACATAAAGAGAAGGATAAATTTTACTCAAAGATTGGAAGATTCAAAATCGTAAAGATGTAAATTCTCTCAAAATGTTTCTACAGGTTTAAGATTTGAGATATATATCAAAATACCAGCAGATTTATTTTGCAAACTGACAAACTAATTTTAATATTTATTTGAAAATGCAAAAGGTAAGAATAGCAAGTCAGACATGAGAATTAACAAAAGTGGTGGCTATACACTACCAGATATCATGACCTACTATACAAATTTATTAAAACAGTATAATATTACCATATATATAAAAAAATAATCCCCCCAAAAATGGAACACAGAAACAGATCCACACATATATTATTAAATGATTTTAAATTTCAACTATTTTTCAGCTGTTCTACACTTATCAGAGCGGATAATCTCATTACCCATGTCATGAATGACAGAAAGGTTTTCTTTTGAATACTGTCATAATATGTTACAGTAGGGTTTTGAAAATATTGTATTCATCCATCCATTCATCTCTTCATCCATTTGCCCTTCCATTCATTCATCTGGTAAATATTTATTGCATTCCTTCTAAGTGACAAGTATTGTACCAGTAATGGTATTGCAATGAATAAGATAGAAACAGTCCTTGCCCTCTGAGAAATGACTAAATAGCAGAGAAAATAGAATAAATTTTTGCAAGATTTATGAAGAAATAGTTTGAGTGTGTTATAAGGAGATCAAAGTTTGGCATATCAGAAAAGGCTTGCATGAAGAAATGATATTTAATCTGAGACATGAAAGAGGAAGAAGGAATTAGCTAGGCTAAGTTAGCTAAAATTGGGAGTGAAAAATGTTCCAGGCTTAAGGAATATCTTGTGAAAATGCTCGGTTGAAACAGTTCATAGCATGTTCAAGGGACTGAAAAAGCAAGGGAGTGTAATGACCAGATTTGTGTTTAATTAAGACTTATGTAGAGACTGGATTGTAGTAAAAAATGTATTTAGAAAAAGATTCATGAGGAGGTTTTTAGTAGTCAAGATTAAAAATAATGTATGTCTGAACTAAGATGGCAGTTAGTGGAAGTGGAGAGAAGTGAATGGAATCCAGAGATAATTACGAGGTTGGGGATGTGTAGGATGAATCTTAGTTTTCTGGCATAGTTTCATAGTTTCTGATTCTGATCCTATTTACTTGTTTAATCTGAAGCATACCAAATTTTAAACTACTCCCTCATATCAAATAAACTGATATTTATTAAATGTCTACTGATAAAAGAAAGATTAGACCATACTTTGATTCTCCATTATAGTAGAGGGACATTATGGTTCTAAGATGATGGGTGTACAATAAAAACTAATGTTTAAAATGTTGGTGCATGCTATAAAATGGATTTTAGGCATCAATAACAGTTATCCTTAAATTTTTCTATGTTTTCTTCTGTTTAATATTATATTGTTGATATTTGCCTGGGGGAGGGGCTTAAATATTTCAAAATTAAAACTTCAATTAACTTCAGTTAAAATGAGTTTTTCTTAAACTTCCAAGTGCAATTTTCCAATCACTGACGTTAAATTTCACTATGCCCCCTCTTTTTTTTTTTTTTTTTTTTTTTTTGTAAAATAACAATGGTCGTGAGAAAAGGTTTCAGTTTTCCCATCACTAATAATGCTCTCAAGGGATCATTTTCTCTATGGAAAATTGTAGTGCAATCCCTGGTCTTTTAGCAAATAACTGAAGACTATGCCTACTTATGACTATACAAATCACATCTGCATTCCAACATTTTGAATTCTAATGTAGTTGGTAAACAATTATTTTGAAGCACCACAGGCATCTTGTTTTGATGGTTTATGTGGCTATTGATAATTTATATTGTATATGTTAACTTTAAAGTGCTTTGTCAGCATTTTTCTATGTGATTGACATTACCACACTGGTAAATACATCACAGTGTCTAGAGTGGTTGTTCTTAATCATGAACTTTTGCCTTATTTCTATCTCATTCACAATTACAGACTTCCACAAAAAAGTTATAAATGACACTAAAATAGAATTGCTTATGTATTAATGTGTGAATGTTTATTAACCTATATGTTAAAGATGACTCAATTATATCTGGAGACAATGAATCAGTCGGTATAATGGCAACTAGGCTTAAGGAAATATCAAAATGTAATCATTGTTTACCAGTTTCTACAAAAAGTCTACAGATCTTTACTTCCAAACTGCTTAATGACTATTCTGTAATAGATTTCTTTCTTTCTTTTTTTTTTAACATCTTTATTGGGGTATAATTGCTTTACAATGGTGTGTTAGTTTCTGCTTTATAACAAAGTGAATCAGTTATACATTTCTTAAGTGTTGAAAATTGTTGTTGCAAGACGGACTGGCTGACTCTATCACACCCACAGTTAGAAAACAACATTTCAAAGAGATGAAAACATCACCTGTTTATTATCTCAGTTTCCATCTATGGTTGAGGAGTCTGAGCAGGGCTTAACTGGGTTCTTTGTTCAGAGCCTCACAAGACTGCAATGAAGGTGTTGGCTAGGCTGTATTTCTTTCTGGAATTTGGTATCCTCTTCCAAGCTCATCTAGTTGTTCCTTATGGTTGTAGTACTGAGATTCCTATTTTCTTCTTGGCTGTGAGCCAGCTCTTAGAGTCCATTCACCTGCCTTTCCCACATAGACCTATCAAAAATTTGGCAGCTTACTTTTTAAGGCCAGCAAGAGAGTCTTTCCCTTTAATCTGATAAAATGGAGTCAATTATAATGTAACCTTATCAAGGAATTGACATTCCATCACATTTGCCATATTCTATTGGTAGAAGCAAGTCACAGACTCCACCTATACTTCAAGGAATGTAGAACCTATGATTCATTAGGCGTCACCTTTGTGTGTTTCTGCCCATAGTATATTCTTGTCTTCAACATTATAATGGTTACAATGGATTATCCTAAAAGACAATTTTAAACTACGGTTACTTTTTGATTACAGAATCATCAGCAAGTCAAAATTCTTAAATTATTTGTGCAAAAGTAAACTAAATTCTTAGACATCCTCTGATTAGATCTATCTTGCATCATCTGTTTTCAAGTCTCCAAAAAGATGTTTCCTCTCATGCATATCTTATTGCCTACGAATATCTAAAATAAGCATTTTGATTCATAGTAGTCATTTAGCTTTTATCAACAGGAAAAATAAGTGGAAGGTTCTCTGAAATATAGGTTGTATTCATTTTACAGAGAAGCTGTCTCTTAAAATGGCCAGTGCAATATCAGTCACAGAAACTCAGCAGGTGAAAGGCTCATGGATGGACAACGCAGCCGCAACCATTTATTTGCAGGTAGAAAGACTACACCCTGAGGTTTGCCTTGTCAGATTCCCTGACACGCTCTTCACAAAGTTTAAAGATGTTTGTTCTTACGCATGCCAAGTAAATTGCTGCACAATGCTCTGATGTGAACTGCATGGTTTGAAATTGGTTTTTCTACCATCTAAATTCCACCTTTGACTAAAAATATCATTGAAGAATAAAATTTTTTGTTGTCTTTGAATATATAGTGCTCTTTATTGGTTATATTAATCAATTTATACTTCCAATTATGAATTATACTTCTCTAATTATGTAGAAATTAACTTTTATTAAAGTGTAAAATGTATTCCCACTTTTCTTTGTTGTTAAGTCCATAAATGTCATTTAGACATCTGACCTATCTTTCTCATCAGTGGCTCTCTTTATTCTCTCTTGTTTCAATGGAAGTATTTTAAAGTAAAACTAAAAGGGAGAGGATTTTAATTTTAGATCTAAATGGATGGGTCTTAAAATTTTGTGTACTTATGAATTAACTAGGATGGCTGACAAAAATATAGATTCCTGGGCTCAACGCCTAGACATCATTATCCAATATGTCTTAGGTGGGACCCAGAAAAATCTTCATTTTGACAATTAGCTGGGGTGACTGAGAGGCAAGTGATCCATAGAAGACATTTTGAGAAATATTGAGACAACTCACTTTGTAGAATAAGTATTTTCTTTTCATTTCATATACCAACTCCTGATTTGAAACAATAGCCTGTTTAAACTAGAAACTGTGATTGTGAAAAATCAATACTGGTCTTCTATTTCCAGTAATACAGGTAGTTACATATCCAGGTTAACACTCTTATTGAAAGTAGTCAAAGATGTTGGAAAAAAATTTTTTTAAATCTTCTTTAAAAACATGTAAGAATGGATAAGATAGTAAAGAATTATTATTTTTTTTTAAACATCTTTATTGGAGTATAACTGTTTTACAATAGTGTGTTAGTTTCTCCTTTACAACAAAGTGAATCAGTTATACATATACATATGTTCCCATATCCCTTCCCTCTTGCGTCTCCCTCCCTCCCACCCCCCCTATCCCACC
>NC_041234.1:67764389-67765206 GCF_002837175.3 Physeter macrocephalus | reverse complement strand
GGAGGGAAGAAAGGAAGGAAGAAAGGAAGAAAGAAAGGGAGAAGACAAAATAAAGTAGGATAAAGCATAGTTATTAAAATAAAAAATTATTATTAAGAAGAAAAATTTCTATTAGAAAAACAAAAAACGGGTCGGTCTAACCATAGGACAAATGGTGGAAACCAAGCTCTACAGACCAAATCTCACACAGCAGCACACACATACACACTCACAAAACGAAAAAAGGGGAAAATAATAGTATATCTTGCTCCCCAAGTCCACCTCCTCAACTTGGGATATTTCGCTGTCTATTCAGGTTTTCCACTGATGCAGGGCACTTCAAGTTGATTGTGGAGCTTTAATCCGCTGCTTCTGAGGCTGCTGGGAAGAACCTCCCCCTCTCCTCTTTGTTCGCACAGCTCCTGGGGTTCAGCTTTGGACTGGGCCCCGCCTCTGCGTGTAGGTCTTCCGAGGGCGTCTGCCCTTCGCTCAGACAGGACGGGGTTAAAGGAGCAGCTGATTCAGGGGCTCTGGCACAGGCCGGGGGGGAGGGAGGGGCACGGATGCGGGGCGAGCCTGCGGCGGCAGGGGCCGGCGTAACGCTGCACCGGCCTGAGGCGCGGCCCGCGTTCTCCCGGGGAAGCTGTCCCTGGATACCGGGGCCCCGGCAGTGGCGGGTTGCACAAGCTCCCGGGAGGGGAGGTGTGGAGAGTGACCTGTGCTCGCACACAGGCCTCTTGGTGGCGGCAGCAGCAACCCTAGTGTCCCACGCCCGTCTCTGCTGTCCGCGCCGACAGCCGCGGCTCGCGCCCGTTTCTGGAGCTCCTTTACGCGGTGC
>NC_041234.1:67757286-67763821 GCF_002837175.3 Physeter macrocephalus | reverse complement strand
CCCTATTCTTTGTCTCTGTTTATTCTTTTTTCTTTTGCCTACCCAGGTACGTGGGGGGTTTCTTGCCTTTTGGGAGGTCTGAGGTCTTCTGCCAGCGTTCGGTGGGTGTTCTATAGGAGAAGTTCCACGTGTAGCTGTATTTCTGATGTATCTGTAAAGAATTATTGAGTGAATGAAGAACCAAGGATGATAAGGAAAATCACTGAGCTATATTTGACCTAAGATTTCGCCCCCCCCCCAAATCTGACAACATTTAGTATGGATTTCTATAGTCTTTAAGGGTTTGTGGAACAGCAAGAAAAGTCCAGGGCATTCTCAAGATAGAGTGTCAAACAAGAGACACGTTCTCAACAAAACTGGGACCCCAAAGACCTATATAATCAGGATAAATTTAAACTAGAAATAAAGTGCATGTATGTACCCTTAACCCTCCTGCCCTCCAAATGACAGGGAAAGTTGCTAAGGTGCCAAGCAGTATAGGACTAAAATAAAGTGTCCCTAAATACCCCTAAATTCTATCATAAACACAAACTAGTTCTTACAGTGTTTTCACCCCAAATCCATACTATCCAAATAACACTTAAAAACTCAAACCTCCCATTAGAAAATAGTAATCTTATGCTGGTACTGCCTAAATGCATCAAAGAGAAGTAAATGTGAAACCTATCTGTAGGATTGTACCTTTATTCTAGGTCTCAAATAATCCTAGTAGTTATTTTTTACAAGAAATTAAGCAGTTCACCATCAAAAACAAAACCACACAAAAGGAAAAATAAAACAGGGCATTATGTATGAGAAATATCAGAAAAATCAGACAACAAATAAACAGTCCACAAAGACTTCACATGCTTGAATTGTCAGATGTTAAATTTTAAATAGCTATATTTGCAGTACTTAAGAAATATATGACAAGTATGAACATATCCACAAAGAACAGGAAACCAAAAAACTGATCTAGCAGATTTGAAAAAGTACAAAGTATAAGTTATAAAAATGAAAAATAAAATAATGTAAAATAATGTATTACAGGGTAATGTCAGCAAGATGGCAAACTAGAAAGCTCCAGGACCTTGTTTCCCAATGGAAACATAAAATAAGCACTACAGACTGATTAAAATAACTTTATAGGAGCTCTAGCACAAAGTCAAAGATCTGCAGAAACCATGTGAATGCCCAATCAAGCAAAATCCACATTCAAAATAGTAGGAAATTTCATGGCACTTTAACTCATCCTTAACCCACTCCCTCCTCAGCATGGTGTGCCTGAGGTTCAGAGAAAGTGGCCCAATTCCTGGTTCCCTCCCTTGGGCTGAAAAAGAAAAAAAAAAAAGGAATAGAGATTGTTTGCAATGCTCTGCCATGTCTGTGGACTCTTTGACTGGTATCTTTTTTTGCTTGACTGGAAGCTCAGATGGGAATGGAAGCACACTTCTTCTCAGGATGGAAGCCACAGAGACAATGGCAGGTGCTGTGGTGTATGAATACTTCAGGGAGATTGCAGATCTGTAGATTCCTAGGAGCAAATGATTACAGGCAAAAGAACCAGTAAGATGGAGGAATAGGAAGTCCTAATCCTTGTTCTCCCACAGAAACACTGATCTAACAATGATATATAGACCAAAATACTTTTATGAGAAGTAGAGCAGCAAGTTACAAAGTTGTAATATTCCAGAAGAACACAAAACCCAGAACAGCGGCATTGGGAAGGGTAAGAAGAACAATTTTATTTAACCCCTATCAACCCCTCCCCCACGTTGGCACAGCTCAACATGACAGGTCACCTCTGACCTTGACTTCTCTCTCAGGTGAGAGAGAGAACAGAGCATGCCTCCAATGTCCTGGCATTTCAGTGCACTGCCAGTGGAGTCAGTTTCTGTCTCACTTTACATGGAGTGCTGATGAAACCAGCATATTTAGATGCCTGGGGGCAGTTAGAAACAAAGAAAAGGGTATGGACAAGCCTGCTGCCACTGGCATGATCTGCAAGATTGAGAGAAAGTGAAAAACCTGAGGCACCTCCTCTAAGAGGGAAGGAGGGGGGCGTGAAGTGTTCCTTCAACATCCCAAGCTTTCAGGAAACTGCCTGAGGGGCTGGTTTCTATTTCCTCTCACATAGCACTGATGGAACCAGAACAGTTCAGACACTGTGTAGTAGTTAAGAAAAAAGGAAAAGAGGCGGAGACTTGCTGCAACCAAAACAGCTCTGTGAGGTCGAGAGAAGGTGCAAAATTGAAAGATTTCTCCACAGAGAATGAGGGAGATGAATGGAGTGTATCTCCAATATCCTAGCCCATGGTGTTACAGTCAGCAATATGAAAAATGTTAAAGTATAATACACATTAGTAAATGTAAATATATAGATAAATACAGAATACTGTAACACTGTAATGGTTACACTAAATTAAATTTAAAGTTACATTAAGTCACTTTTAATTCTAGTATAAAATTTAAAGATGAAAGTATTAAGAATAACAATAACTAAAAAAAGTTAGTGGATACATAGTATAAAAAAAGGCAAATTGTGACATCAACAACATAAAGTGTGTGTGTGGGAGAAGTAAAGTGTAGAATTTTTTAATGTGATTAAAATAGACTGTTATAAGATGTTCTACATAAGCCCCATGGTAACCACGAAGAAAATATAGAACATACACAAAAGAAAAAGAAGGGAATCAAAGCAGATCACTATGAAAAGTCAAAAAATCACAAAGGAAGACAGGAAGAGAGGAGCAAAGGGACAAAGAACTATGAAACATAAAATAATGAACAAAATGGCAAAAATAAGTCCTTACCTATCAATAATTACTTTAAAAGTAAATGGATTAACTCCCCTATCAAAAGACATAGAGTGGCTGAATGGATCTAAAAAAAAAAAGACCCAATTGTGTGTTGTCTACAAGATACTCACTTTAGATTTAAGGATACAGATAGACCAAAAGTGAAGGGATGGAAAGATATATTCCATGTGAATGGTAATCAAAAGAGAGTAGGGGTCTTTATAGCATACAAAATTGACTTTAAGTCAAAAACTGTTATGAGAGAAAAAGAAGGTTATTATATAATGAGAAAACGGTCAATTGATCAGGAAGATAAAAGTAAGTATCAAATTTCAAAGCACCTAAATATGAAAAGCAAACACTAACAGATCTGAAGGGAGAAATAGAAATTCAATTATAGTAGGGAACTTTAATATCCTACTCACAATAACGGGTAGAACACCAATAGAAAAATCAGTAATGAAACAGTGGATTTGAACAACACTAGAGATCAAATGAACCTAACAGATATATTTAGAACATTCCCTTCAACAGCAGTAGAACACACATTCTTCTCAGGCACACACAAAACCTTCTCTAGGCTATATCCCATGGTAGGTCACAAAACAACTCAACAAATTTAAAATTGAAATCATACCAAGTATCTTTACTGACCACAATGGAATGAAACAGAAGGAAACCTAGAAAATCACAAGTATGTAAAAATTAAACAACACTCTCTTGAAAAACCAATGAGTCAAAAGAGACAAAGAAAGACAATATATATTGAAAAAAGCATCAATTCACCAAGAAGAAATAAAAATTATAAATATATGTGTACCAAACAACATAGCTCAAATTTATATCAAGCAAACATAGACAGAAATGAAGGGAGAAATAAACAGCTTCACATTAATAGTAGGAAAGTTCAATACCCCACTTTCAATAGTGAATATAACAACCAGGCAAGTGATCAGTAAGGAAACAAGGGGCTTATATATCAATATGACTAACTGAACCTAAAATACTTGTAGAGATAATTTCACTTAACAGTAAAATACATATTTTCTCAAGTACACGTATAACATATCCAAGGATAAACCATATATTAGGTCACAAAACAAGTGTTTATAAATTTAAAAGACTGAAATCATACAAAGTGTTTTTGGCTGATCACAATGGAAAGAAACTTGAAATGAACAGCAGAAGAAAAATTGGAAAAGTCACAATTATGTGGAAATTAAACAACACATTTTAAAATAACAACAAGTCATATAATAACATCACAAAGGAAATTAGAAAATATCTGGATATAAATAAAAATTAAAGCACAACATACCCAAACTTATGAGATACAGCAGAAGCAGTCCTATGAAAGATACTTATAGCTGTAAATGCTTACATTGAAAAAGAAGAAAGGGCTCAACTCAATAACTTAATGTTACACCTTAAGGAACTAGAAGAAGAGGAACATGTTAAACCTAAAATTAGTGAAATGTAGGAAACAGAGATAAGAGGAGAGATAAAATAGGGAATAGAAAATCATTATAGATAATCAACAAAAGCAAAAGGTGGTTTTTCTAAAATGTTAATATATCTAATAAAACTTCAGCTATATTATTTATTATATTTACTGAGGAAAAAGAGAGAGGACTCAAATGTCTAAAATCCAAAATGAGAGAGAGAACTTTATTTCAAATGTTACAGAAATAGAATAGATTATAAGAGAGTAGTATGAAAAATTATATGTCAATAAAATGGATAACCCATATAAAGTTTAAAAATTCCTAGAAACACACAACCTGGAGGAGGGAACAGATATTTAGTAATTATATCAGTTGAGTCTACAAGATTAAATTTCTACATAATCACTAAAAGGATAGAAGTAGAATATGAACTTACCTATACTAGAAGAAAGTAAATGGAATATTAAAAAAATTAATCCAAAAGAGGTCAGAAAGAAAAAGAAAAAAAATATTGAACAGACAAAACAAATGGAGAGCATAACATAAGATGGTAAACACAAACAAAATATACTGATAATGTAATTAAATCAGAAATAATGCAAAATATTCACAATGGGCAAATTATCAAGGTTGTAAATAAAGATAGGATCAATTACATTGCTGGTCAGAAGCCATATTAGAGCCTGAGTCAAAATCAGTATGTTGATCCTAGCTTTCTCTAGAACTTTTATATTTTGTTCATTGTGGATTTTTTACATTAATTTTGCCTTCCAAAATATTTCATTAAATATAATGTATCTTGATTACTGAAACTTTTGGTATCTCCTTAAATTTTGTGCCAAAGGCCTCACTCTAGTCATGGTCCTGATATAAAATGAGTGGCAGAACACAGGGACGTCTATTAAGACTATATGACTCTGCTTGCCAGCAAACAGTAGAATCAGGAGAAGCAAAAGTCTCACATCAGAGCATCTGTTTTGAATCCATGTCACATCCAGAGACGTAGTTCAAGGGAGCCTTGGAAATGTATGTTTTTACTTTCTAGTGTCTGCAGAACATGAATGCACATTAGAAGAAAGGTAGATTGGATAATGACTTCCAATATACTATTACCCCCTGCCCCAAACATTCCTATTTTCCACCCAAATCTGCCTTCCTTTTTCTCTATAGTGTCCATTTTTTACCATTATGGTTTCTATTTCTTTTTTTTGTTTGTTTAAAAACATCTTTATTGGCATATAAATTGTTTACAATAGTGTGTTAGTTTCTGCTTTATAACAAAGTAAATCAGCTATATATATATATATACATATATCCCCATATCTCCTCCCTCTTGCATCTCCCTCCCACCTTCCCTATCCCACCCCTCTAGGTGGTCACAAAGCACTGAGCTGATCTCCCTGTGCTATGTGGCTGCTTCCCACTAGCTATATATTTTACATTTGGTAGTATATATTAGTCCATACCACTCTCTCACTTCCTCCCAGCTTACCCTTACCCCATCCCGTGTCCTCAAGTCCATTCTCTACATCTGTGTCTTCATTCCTGTACTGCCCCTAGGTTCTTCAGAACCTTTTTTTTTAGATTCCATATATATGTGTTAACATACGGTATTTGTTTTTCTCTTTCTGACTTACTTAACTCTGTATGACAGTCTCTAGCTCCATCCACCTCACTACAAATAATTCAATTTTGTTTCTTTTTATGGCTGAGTAATATTCCAATGTATATATGTGCCACATCTTCTTTATCCATTCATCTGTCGATGGACACTTAGGTTGCTCCCATGTCCTGGCTATTGTAAATAGAGCTAGAATGAACATTGTAATACATGACTCTTTTTGAATTATGGTTTTCTCAGGTTATATGCCCAGTAGAGGGATTGCTGGCTTATATGGTAGTTCTATTTTTAGTTTTGTAAGGAACTTCCTAACTGTTCTCCATAGTGGCTGTATCAATTTACATTTCCACCAGCAGTGCAAGAGGGTTCACATTTCTTCACACCCTCTCCAGCATTTATGTTTGTAGATTTTTTCATGATGGCCATTCTGACCAGTGTGAGGTGGTACCTCATTGTAGTTTTGATTTGCATTTCTCTAATGATTAATGATGTTGAGCATTCTTTCATGTGTTTGCTGGCTATCTGTGTATCTTCTTTAGAGGAATGTGTATTTAGGTCTTCTGCCCATTTTTGGAACACGTTATTTGTTTTTTTGATATTGAGCTGCATGAGCTGCTTGTAAATTTTGGAGATTAATCCTTTGTCAGTTGCTTCATTTGCAAATATTTTCTCCCATTCTGAGGGTTGTCTTT
>NC_041234.1:67728690-67757264 GCF_002837175.3 Physeter macrocephalus | reverse complement strand
ATTTCTGTAGGAGGTGGGTCAAAAAGGATCTTGCTGTAATTTATGTCATAGAGTGTTCTGCCTATGTTTTCCTCTTAAGAGTTTTATAGTGTCTGGCCTTACATTTAGGTCTTTAATCAATTTTGAGTTTATTTTTGTATATGATATTAGGAAGTATTCTAATTTCATTCTTTTACATGTAGCTGTCCAGTTTTCCCAGCACCACTTATTGAAGAGGCTGTCTTTTCTCCATTGTATATTCTTGCCTCTTTTATCAAAAATAAGGTGACCATGTGTGCATGGGTTTGCATATAGAATTTTCTTTTAGAGTGTGCTCTCAGGATTAATACTGCAATACAAGTTTAATAGATGATTCAGCAGACCCTGCAAGGAGTGATGAAAATTGTCCCATTGTAACAAGAGCGCTTGACCCTTATATTATCACTTTGACCAGTCTTTGGAGGTAGGCTGCCTTGAGATGAAAGTGTGCTTCTGGGCAAGTTGGCTATTTTCAGCAGAGGTAATCCCCATAGCGGCTGACAGCTATAGGCTATCACCTAGGCCTCACTCCATACAGCTGGGGGAAATAAGTTCTTCATTTTTCAGGGGGATCTGGGTGGCCCATCAAGGCATTCACCACGGTTGTTAAAGAGATTTTGCATTTGCTATAGTAGGTGTGCCCTCAGGGGTTTCAGGTACATTTATTGGCCTCAGGATTTTTGCACCAAATAAGGGGTGTAAATTTGAATTCTCATGCCCATTTGGCATCTTAAACATTATTTTTTAATGGAATATATTTTTTCACCAAAAATTCTAGGCAGAGAAACAAATTCCTTATAGAATTTTTGGGCCAGTGGGCAGAATCTTTCCAATTTCCTTTCGTTGAAGAGTTTGCCTTTCCAAAGTCTCAGCTTTATGCTATTTCAAATGTAATTCCCTGCTTTACCTTCATCCAAGACCAAATCTCTTATCCCCATATGGATTTAAGTTCTCATCCCCTATGTCTATACTGTATTCAGTAGGGTATCTCTAGATCACTAGAGTCAGCTAAGGTTGTTAATCTAGCTTAGAGTTTTTTTCTGGCACCTTGAGATTTCTCTTTATTTCCTTTGGTTTGAATATATATATATTTAAACATTTTGGTTATGTTGAATGTGAAACGTATACACATGTTTAACAAACAGCAGTATACATATTAGCTCTGTCCACTCTATTTTCTGAAACAAAAATCTCCAAATTCCTTTCATTTCTCTATAGTGGTATATCAACTTTTCTTCCTCTTTATTGCTAATATAGCCATGCAGAGAATTGAATTATGTGCTTAGATATCCAATGTGAATATTAGAAGACCAGTTTTTTATCTTAGCATTTTAATTAATTTTGAAATCTTTTGTAAAAAGACTTGATATTCTCAACTAAATATAAAAATATGCTTTTATCTGATAATTTAAAATATTGAGATGATACTTATGGAGATCCTTGACCTAATTCAATATAAAGACCAAAGTTATGCACTAAAGTAGAAAAATTATTTGCAGGAGTCCATGATTGACTAAATCTTGATAAATTTTATATAATTTTAGTAACAGAAAATATATTTAGCTATAAATTTCTACATTTAGACTCTTCAGTATACAGTTAAAATTAGAGGACAATTGAACTCCCAAAGCATCATCTCTCTAAAGCAGTAAATGGTGTGTGTTCCAGGCATTTGAAGCCTAAGAAAACCATAATGATGGGGATGAGGATTGGGAAATTAGCAACTGGGTTTATAAATAATTTTTGGATTTTATATATCCTTCAGCCATTTTATTTATATAGATAATTCAGAGTTGATTCTTGTGAGAGTGCATGTTTCAGCTATGACTGACATAAATAGATAAATTGTAAACATCACAGTTTAAAGTGAATATTATATAATAGTAATAATATTATATATATTACTATATATGTATCCTCCAGTTTAATTAGTTCTATCTCAAGTAACAATTTCTTAGCAGAAGAAAACATAAATCTACTTTTAAAAACAAAATTATACATTCTGTAGCCATTTTTATATTCAAAATATGTATATTTTATATAATATGAATATTTAGGCACTATTTATTTATGGGCAAGAGATCTATAATATATGATTAAATCACCATTTTGATTTTCCCCAATCCCTCTTCTGATTTCCCTTTTTATAATTGAGAATTTTCTGCTCGTAGAAGGAATGTTTATGCAGGCACCTAATAAAAATGTGTCCCTATGGTTCGCATTCTTAAATCATTGAAATCAATAATGTCTCTCAGGAGTGAAGGCATAAAATATGTTATTCAAATGTTAAAACAACATAAAGGTTAATGCATACAAATCAAAGTGAAAATGCTATAGACATTATATTCCAGAAATTGACATGAAGTATATGTGAAGCTGGTCCGGATTTTGTTGGGGAAAGTAAGTTCTTTTTGTGCTGTTATTCTACCACTCTCAAGGCATTTTTAGGTCCAAAATATTCTTTCTAGATTAATGAAATTAAGACTAGATTTTCAGAAGGAAGATATTTTTCCTAAGAGTGTGAACTGTTATATGGCTAACAAAGATCTAATTCAGTGACCCGGAAATGGTTACTGATGAAGACAAAATGGACAATAAATGTGAGTGGATGTAGTTCTATAGATATCTTTAAATTCAATGTCCAAAGCTATATTGCTTTTCTTTTCCTAGAAGCCTTCTCCTCTTCCTGTATTACTCATGTAAAATAATGATCTTTTTTGTAACAAACTAAAATATCTTTGATTCCTTCATTCATTACCTTATCTGATGTTAGAACAAATCATATTGATTCTATATCTCAGTTAATTTCTCAAACCTATAGCTTCCTCTTCATCTCTACCACTTTACCTTTGAGCCAATCCAATAATTATCTCCCATTTCTTAACAAGACTAGTGCAATAATTTCCCACATTGATTTCTGTCTAGTTTGAATTTTTTTTTTCCTTTTGAGAGCAGGAAATGTGATGTGTTATCTTACATCTTAAATAGGGTCTCACATATAACAAACATTTTTTTTTTAAAAAGAGCAGCCTTATTGAGTTACATTTCACATACCATAAAATTTACCCTTTTAAACTTACACTTCAGTGGTTTTTCGTATATTTAAAGATTTGTGCAATCATCACCTTTATCTAATCCCAGAATATTTTCATCACCCCCAAAAGAAAACTCATAACCATTAGTAGTATTTCCCCAGCTCCTTTTCATCTCAGCCCCTGTGCAACTACTAATCAATCTCTTTTTTCTCTAGGATTTGCCTAGTTGGGTATTTCATGTAAACGTGATTGTATAATAGTGGGCTTCTGTAACTGTTTTCTTTCACTTAGCATAAACTTTTTTAAAGTTTATCCATGTTATAACATGTATCAGTACTTAATTCCTTTTTTATGGATGAATACTATTGCATTGTAGAGCTAAACCACTTTTGTATACCCATTCAGCCATTGATGGACTTTTGGGTGGTTTCTTCTTTTGGCTATTAAGAATAATGATGCTATATACCTTCGTGAAGCAACTTTTGTATGAACATAATGTTTTCATTTATCTTGGGTATATCTAGCTGTGGAACTGCTAGATCCTATGACAACTTTATTTTTAACTCTTTAAAGAACTTCCAGAATGTTTTCCAGAATGGCTACACAATTTTATATTTTCACCAGGAGTGTATGAGTGTTCCAATTTCTCCACATCCTTGCTAATATTTCCTATGGTCAATCTTTTCGATTCTAGCCATTCTAGAGGGGGTAATGTAGTATCTCATGCTTTTGATTCACGCTTCCCTAATGAGAGAAACATTTTTAAAATGTTAGTTGAAAGAATGAGTGAATGATAAATAAATTATAGTTTGATAATATTTATATACCACTTTAAATAGAAAAATCATAACTAATTTTTCATCAACTTATTTTAAAATGTCTTTAGATAGAGTTAAAATTTCCTTATGATTGGCATCTATTCTGTTTGTTTTCTAATGTCATTTGCTTCACAATGGAGTTCTGGAATGTACTTAATGGAGCAAACCTAAAAGAAGTAGCTGTACTACATAAACTTTGAAAAAACAATATGCCTATGTGGCAATTCTTTGTGTACACATTTTCTCCAGTCTTCACTGGCATTAATTTAAGTTCAAAATGCTATAGGTGGGACTTCCCTGGTGGTCCAGTGGTTAAGACTCCATGCTTCCATTGAAGGATGTGCGGGTTTGATCCCTGGTTGGGGAACAAAGATTCCCCATGCTGCACAGTGTGGCCAAAAAAAAAATTGCTATAGGTTACAGATTGAAAATTTAAAAAAACGGTATTAAACTGAATTATTTTCCTTTCTGTTTACTGTCTTTAGCCTTACCTTACCATATTAAATTAGCATATTTTTAAACTCAGAAAATAATAATTTCAACCCAAGATAGAAGAGTTAAGAAATAACTCTCACACACATTGGAAGTTACAAGACAGTTTAAAAATGTAACAAAACCATAGTGATTCCATAAATAATAATAATGACTCTCATTGGTAATATGTGGGTCCTATAATGAGCTTCAAAACCTATAATTTATTTTTTATTCCATATGGCTATTTTTAGGCAATGAACCTTATATCTTTACATTTAAAAAAAAGAAAATCCTGTTTACCTGCTAAATCTTTAGTTAGAACTTGTCTTTGGAAACTCTGACAGCGGTATAAGTAAAAAGCATATAAATCAAAGCTGTAGATGAAGTGGCTTTTAAGGAATACCAATTTGGTTATTTTCCATTTTTTAAAGAGTGATTTACCAGAAGATAAGGAATATAAAAATTGAGATGTTCTTTATTTTCATCTTCTAGAGAAACAAACCCTGAAGCTAAGGATTGCACTAGGTTCAAAGTACCACATTGAAATCATGATGTATTTTATACTTCATGCAAACAATGAGTTAGCTATGAGCATGTTAAAAAACTCATCTTACAATTAACATGCTATGCTATTTTGCCTTAAGTCACTCTATAGATGAATAAAACTAAGCTTTTACTTTCTAATGAAGTAGGGAGCTATTTATTAACTGTTCAGCCACAGTCTTAGAAATTAAAAACACTGAAAATTACCCATTTTTGTCCACACCAGTGAGCTTTTTTTTTTTTTTTTTTTTCGGTACGCAGGCCTCTCACTGTTGTGGCCTCTCCCATTACGGAGCACAGGCTCCGGACGCGCAGGCTCAGCGGCCATGGCTCACGGGCCCAGCTGCTCCGCGGCATGTGGGATCTTCCTGGACCAGGGCTCGAACCCGTGTCCCCTGCATCAGCAGGCGGACTCTCAACCACTGTGCCACCAGGGAAGCCCCCAGTGAGCTTTTATGAAAGCAGAATTTAGTAAGTTGTTTTCAAATCTACTGACTTAAATAAAACTGATGGATATAAAATTTGATATAACTAATCATTATAATCATTTAATAGCGGAGTATTGGATTTCAGTGTAATTAGACTATTTACTCAGTATGGTTTACCTTAGATTCTCGGAGGATCATCAGCATCAGCAATAATAAACTTCATCACTTAATCATTTGAGTGGAAGCCCTAGGCACTCTTTGGTCTTTCATTTTTGTGAGTAAACAGTTAAAAAATTAGAAGAACAATATCATTTAAACCTTGGGAAGTTTGCCTAAATATTTGCTCAGTTTTTTGCCTTTTACTAGCAAAGGAATATAGATAAGTCAAGGTAATATCCAATAAAGTTGTTTTATTCTCCCCTTCCACATATAATTAACAGAACTGCTAGCAAATCTTTATTGAATGCATATCCTGTCTTCAAATTGGTGTTTATGTATAATTGCATGAAGTGACTAAAGATTAAAATTGGCTTTTATTACTAAACAATGAGTACTTATTACTGTCAAGTTAATTAATTGGTGTCATATTTATAATAGTAATTACAGTAAGAGATAATATGCAGCTGTAGTGCGGTAGAAAAAGTATTTGAGTGGTGGCTAGACCTAGAATCGAGCCCTGGTTTTGCCACCAGCTGTGTATTCTTGGAACAACTCCCTTTGGTTTTCTAGACCTCATTTTCTTCATTTCTAAGTTAAGGAGACTGTATCCTTTTGCATCCTTTTCAACTGCTGTATTTTATGAGTCTATGAAAAGAATGTACTCAGTAAGTCTCACAAGTATCAGTTGCATGCTTGTCTTCTCAAGAGGTCTACCTTTAATAAAAAACTTCACAATATGCTAGTTAATAAGAAGGCAAAAGTTCTTATTTGAACTAAAATTGTCTCTCACAATATAACTCAAAACAATCCTAATAAATATTGTTATTAATAAATTTATTAATATAAATTTTATCTTTTCTAGTAACCTAATTTGCTTTATTGACATGTCTAGTTGCTACTATCTTCCATGCATAATCTACTCAATGAAAATATGCTTGCTTTGACAGCATTCGGGTCGTCATATTTCTGGGCTTTCATTCCTTCTGGTATATGGCAGTATTGCACTTTCAGCTCCCATTGAGATTGAGTGGGGCCATGTGACTAACTGTGGTCAATTAGTTGTGAGCAGACATCACCTACAGAATGATTATTTAATTATCAATAATACCACATTCTCTGACAATTTCTAAGCTGGTGGCTTCTCTGTCAACTTTGTCCCTGAGTGACTATGAAGAGCAGGAAAACCCTATGAAGGACATATAGAGCAAGAAATAAAACTGTATTATTTTTGTCATATTTTGGAATCCTTTCCACAGTATAACTTAGCCTGACTCAAAGAATACAAATGGAATATTAAATGAAGCATTTTGAGTTGGTGCTTTTTTCCAGATCTTTTAAAGTATTGCATGCAATTGGCTATCCAAATTCATTTTTAAAATATTTATTGAAATTAGATATTGTTCTAAGCAGTAATCTAGATGCTGAGGATACATCTAGATTGGTAAAAAAATTAGACAGTCCCTGCCTTCATAGAGTGTACACCACAATGGAGGAGCAAGATCAATATTTTCCCTTTCCTTTCCAGATCCACTCTCTATCTCTCATCCTGTTCTGTGCTTAAGGTCATAGTAACAAGCTTCCTTACTCTTTGGCTTCTGATTAGGTTTTGCCAATGGAGTGTGCGTTGATAGTTAGAGGCTCACAGTTGGAGAATGAAGTTGATGTATTTATTCCTCCAGCTCTCTTCCTGTCATTTAACCTACAGGTAAGCTGTGTCCTCTTACCAAAGATCTTGAAGGTCATAGTTCAGGTAAGTGGCATTCTCCGTGTAGTTTTCTAATCCAGGTTCTTGTATTCAATTTCTCCCTTTTACCCCTTCAGGACTAAGGATGCAAAGTCTCCCCATTTTTGCGATCCCTGTGTTATTGCACAATCCCTTGTTAGTTTCTCTAAACTCTGTTCACACTCTGTCACTAATCCCTTTATTAAACTCTCCTTAAATTACTTATTTCGAACATTTCTTACCCTCTCTAAATGTCCAGGAAAATATCAAATTTAGTGCAGGCATACCTTGGAGATACTGCGTGCTTGGTTCCAGACCACCACAATAAAGCTACACAATAAAGCAAGTCACAGTGGTTTCCCAGTGCATATGGAAAGTTATGTTTTCACTGTTCTGTAGTCTGTTAAGTATGCAATAGCATTATATCAAAAAAATGTAATTATCTTAATTAAAAAAATAGTTTATTGCTAAAATATGCTAACCATCATCTAACAACACAGGGTTACCACAAACTTTCATTATTTTTTTAAATGCAGCATCTGTGAAGTGCAATAAAGGAAAGCACAGTAAAATGTGGTATGCCTGTACTTTAATTTTATTTGCCTCATGAATTTAGTTAAATGTATTAATTTGTATCAAAGCCTTAGAGTTTGAATCAACTCTCTGAAGATACTCTGATTGCCACTCCAGTAATCTCCTTCCCCCACAATATAGTGTTTCAGATACTCTAAGGTAGCAGTTTTCAGTATGAAAACCTGGATCATTATCCTTTTCTCTAAAAATCATATTATTTTTGAAATTTAAAACAAAAAGCTTGACAAAGATGGATGTGCTTGGAGAATTTTCCCTCATGTTAGTCTTAAATGGCATTTTTCTAGATTTTCCTTTTATTCAAGTTCTAGATTTCATTCCACTTAATATAAATGCAAAAACTGAGACTTACTTCAATTTTGTTTCTAAATTAGGCCCTTGAACATAATTGTCTTAATATTGGTGCATGTATGCCCTCCTGCTCTCTTAGTAAACAAAGACTCTGAGAGCAGCATTTGTTTTTATTCATTCATTACCTCATCCAAACCTTCAACAAGTAACTATTGAATGTTTATATGTACCTTAAAATTGTTAAAGCTGTTATGGCCAAAAAAATTAACTACGAGGTGAGAGATAGGTGAGGACAAGAGTCTAGAGGAATGAAGCAGAGCATGATTCCAGTGACTCCCACAATATTTTAAACCATAGAATTTTACTTTTATTTGAATTATGTTTCCCTGTAAACTTTCACTTGAATAAAAGGTTCCAACGCTGAAACCAGGTTTTATTTAGCTTTGGCAATTAAAGTGAATTACGATTCATAATTCATATGGATTCATAAGCTGTATATAATTCATATAAAACACATACAGTAAGTCCCCTACATATGAACCTTCAAGTTGCGAACTTTCAAAGATGCGAACGTCCTGGGACTGGCTCATTTTACACAGCGTAATGTCCTCAAGGTTTATCCCTGAAGCCTGTGTCAGAATCTTCTTCCTTTTTAAGGCTGAATAATATTCCATTCTATGAACATACTACATTTTGTTTATTCATTCATCTGTCAACAGACACGGGCTTCCACTTCTTTGCTGTTGCGGGTAACGCTGCTATGAGCATGGGTGTGCAAATATCTCTGTGAGAATCCGCTGTCAACTCCTTTGGGTATCTGCCCAGACATGGAATTACTGGTTCACATACAGTCAGTCCCCTACATACGAACCTTCAAGTTGCGAACTTTCAAAGATGCGAACGTGTGTTCCATCAACGTCAGGCGTGAGTGAAATTGCAGCTTGCTCTCTGTTTCCTATTGCTGATGATCCTTCAGCTCTACTTAACTCCCACCTCCTCTCCCTCCTCCAGTCAGTAACTCTTCTTGCCTGTTCACTCAATGCCAACCCCCGTATGCCAACCCCCGTATGCCAGCTGTTGTACTATACTACTGTACTTTTCAAGCTACTGTATTTTAAGATTAAAAACGTTTTATTTTTGTGTTTGTTTTTTATGTATTAGTTGTGTGAAAAGTATTATAAAGCTATTAGAGTACGGTACTATATAGCCGATATTGTTAGTTGGGTAACTAGGCTAACTTTGTTGGACTTACGAACAAATTGGACTTATGAATGCGCTCTGAAACAGAACTCATTCATATGCAGGGGAATTACTGTACTGGTTATGAATTTCACTTGAAATGAGCCATATATCATGAAATTCATGGAATTTCAAGATTTTTTTCTGTTTATAATCAACCGAAAACTGTTTATTTGGGAAAAAAATCTGTCCACTTACACTGCAAAAAACTCATAATAATTAATGAGAAAGTTAAATGATTCTTTATATACTAAGTACTAACCATGTTCTAGGCAAGGTTTCTTGCTCTAACAGAGCTCATAGTTTTTTGTACAAGGTCCCTGACAACATGCTATGGGAACAAATAAGTGATGCAATGAATGCTTCAATAAATATGTGTGGGGGATAGGGAAGTATTCACAACTAAGATAATTCATTAAATTATTAAAATCAAACTAAATTATAGATTTTTAAATTATTGTAAATACATTGATTATGTCAGAAAAAAAGTAATTTTATGAGAAATAATATTATACAAATAGCCAGCTCAAGGATGACCAAGAGGATTCTTTGAGACCCTTACTGGTTTTCAGACTATAATAGGATAATCTTTTATGTAAAATAGATTCCTCGTAAGATGTAAAAAAAAACAAACAATAAAAGTAATATTAGGTAATTCAGACCAACCCTCTTATTGAGGACAACTAGCAATATAAAGTTTTTTCTCTTTTAAAATTGATATATAATTTACATATAACATTGTGTAAGTTTAAGGTGTACTACATGTTGATTTGATACATTTTATATGGAAATATACTTATTGAACCATAGCATTAGCTACCACCTCTATCACATCACATAATTATAATTTATTTTTTTTCCTTTGTTGAACAGACTATACTTTCCCAACTAAATATTATTGTCTCCTTGTTAAAATATTAGTTGACTTTATGTGGGAGTTTATTTCTGAGCTCTTGATGCTGTTCCATTGGTCTATTTTATGTGTTTATTTTTATGTCAGTGCCATAATGATTTAATTACTATAGCTTTGCAGTATACTTTGAGATTAGGACATGTGATGCATCTGGATTTGTTCTTCTTTCTCAGAATTGCTTTGATTTTTCAGAGCTCTTTGTGGTTTGGCACACATTTTAGAATTGTTTTTGTATTTCTGTGAAAAAGCCACTGGAATTTTGATAGAAATTTCATGGAATCCATAGATGGCTTTGGGTGTTATGGATATTTTGACAATATTAATTCTTCCCATCCATAAACATGGGATATTTTCCATTTGTTTGTTTTTTTCTTCAATTTCTCTCATCAAGGTCTGTAGTTTTCATTATACAGATCTTTCACTTGCTTGGTTAAATTTACTTTTAAGTGTTTTATTGTTTTTGATGCTATAGTGAATGGGATTGTTTTTTCTTTATTTTTGTTTCAGATATTTCCTTGTTAGTGTATGGAAATGCAATTAATTTCTGTATATTGATTTTATATCCTGCAACTTACTGAATTCATTCATTAGTTCCAGTGTTTTTTTTTTTTGGTTGAGTCTTTAGG
Source organism: Physeter macrocephalus (assembly GCF_002837175.3). Classification (NCBI taxonomy): domain Eukaryota; kingdom Metazoa; phylum Chordata; class Mammalia; order Artiodactyla; family Physeteridae; genus Physeter; species Physeter macrocephalus. The sequence goes on along the minus strand of NC_041234.1, from coordinate 67,746,406 downwards.
ATTTTATATATATAAGATTATATCATCTGCAAGTAATGACAATTTTACTTCTTCTTTTCTAATAGGGTTGACTTTTATTTCTTTATTTTGCTTGATTGCTCTAGCTAGGACTTTTGGTACTAAGTTGAATATGAGTGGTGAAAGTGAGCATCCTTGTCTTGCTCCCAATCTTAGAGAAAAAGTTTTCAACATTTCACTGTAGAGTATGATGTTTGCTCTGGTTTTGTTGTGTATGGCTTTTATAATGCTGAAGTATGTTCATTCTATGCCCAATTTGTTGAGGGTTATTATCATGAAAGGATGTTGAATTTTATACAATATTCTTTCTGCATCAATTGATGTGATCATATAATTTTAATCTTTCATTATATTAGTGTGGTATATCACATTTATTGATTTGTTTATGCTAAACCACTCTTGCATCTCATGGATAAACTGACTTGATCATGGTGTATGATCCTTTAAATGTGTTGTTGAATTCAGTTTGCTCACATTTTGTTGAGATTTTTGTCATCTATATTTATCAGGGGTGTTGATTTATAGTTTTGTTGTAGTATCCTTATCTGGCGTTTCATCTGGGTACACTGGCAATGTAAAATGAGTTTAAGAATGTTTTCTCCTCTATAATATTTTGGAAGCGTTTGGTCATTCATGTTAATTATTTAAATATTTTAGTAGAATTCACCAGTGAAACCATTTGGTCTTAGGCTTTTCTGTGTTGGGAGATTTTTGATTATTGATTCAGTCTCCTTACTACTTACAGGTCTCTTCATAATTTCTATATTTCATGATTCAGTCTTAGTAGGTTGTATGTTTTAGGAATTTATTTCTTTTAGATTATCTAATTTGTTAGCATTAATTGTTCATAGCAGCCTCTTATGACAGTTGTATCAGTTGTAATGTCTCCTCTTTCATTTATGATTTTATTAATTTCAGTCTTCTCTTTTCTTGTTAGTGGAGCTAAAGGTTTGTCAATTTTATTATCTTTTAAAAAAATCAGGTCTTAGTTTCATTGATCTTTTTATTGTTTTTCTTTTCTCTCTTTATTTTGACTCTGTTATTTCCTTACTGCTACACATTTTGGGCTTAGTTTGTTATTTTTTTTTAGTTCTTGAGGTGTAAAGTTAGGTTGTTCATTTGAGATATTTCTTTTTTCTTAATATATGCATTTATTATTAAAACATCACTTTAAGAACTGCTTTTGCAGCATACCATAAGTTTTGATATGCTGTGCTTCCAATTTCATTTGTTTCAAGATATTTCTTGATTTTGCTTTTGCTTTCTTCTTTAACCCATTTGCTGTTAAAGAGTGTGTTATTTTGTTTGCACGTTTGTAAACTTTCCAGATTTCCTCTTGGTGTTGATTTCTAGCTTCATACCATTGTGGTTGAAAAAGATACTTAGTATGATTGCAATCTTCTTAAATTTTATTAAAACTTGTTTTGTGGCCTGTCTTATGATCTATCTTGGAGAATGTTCCATGTGTACTTGAGAAGAATATGCATTCTGCTGCTACTGGGTGGAATGTTCTATATATGTCTGTTAGGTTCATTTGGTTTAAAGTATGGTCAAGCCTAATAGTTCCTTGTGCATTTTCTATCTGAATGATCTATCCATTGTTGAAAGTAAGATATTGAAGTCCACTAGTATTATTATATAATTTTCCATTTATCAATATGCATGGATCTCTTAAACCTAAGTTTGAGTGAAAGTATACAAAACTAATATATTTTTCCATTTCTATCTCTATAAAAAGTAAACAAACAAACTCATATATAGTGTTAATAGGTTACATGTTTAAGGGGAAAAGCCACAAAGAAAACTAAACCAAGAGTACCATTTAGGTCAGGACAGTTATTTTCATTTATAGAATAGGTGAGTGTAATAATTTGGAGGTGACAGAAGTGGACTTTGAGGCTGCTGGCATTGTTCTGTTTCTTTACCTGAGTAGTACTTACATGAGTTTTTACTTTATGGTAAATCATTTGACTGAATATTTCAGTTTTGCACTTTTATATTCATGTATGCTATGTCTAATTATATAAAATGGTAAAGGAAACACAACCTAATTCTATCTTTGTTGGAAAAAATAGAACTCAAGTAATTTCATAATTGTTTGCATAGCAAAATGAGGTAGGTTAGCTAGTTTTGAAATAAAGGCAATTAACATGTTATCTTCAAAATATACTGCAAGTGGTTATGAACTTAGGAGTGTTCTCCTCTCTTAGAAATGTGTTAGGGCATTTTTAGTTGTGACAATTACCAGTGCTACTAGCATTTATTACTGTGGGGCCTAAGATGTAAACATCATCCAATAAATGGAAAAGTATGACAGAACAAATCATTACCCTGCTCCAAATGTCAACAGCACCTTTCAGGAATTGCAAGCTAAGCTAAAATGATTTGGCAAAAATTTTTCATGGATTAAATATAGCCAGACATGTTCTAAATTATTCTATAAAACACATAGTTGTTTAGTGCTGCAAATGATCAGTTTATTGATTTACATTATGTGTAGCCTATACTCCTCAACAAATTGCTTTTATTTATTGATGGACTTTCTTACAGAGAATTGTATTAGCATCTGATAACTATAACCAAAGCTTTCTCCTGGTTAAAAGGTCAGAGAGGTAAATGAATACATCTCTGAAGATTATCTTTGAAAAATTGATTTGGTTTGTTTATTTTAGTCCAGGCTATGTTTTATGTTATTTTTAAAAAATTCTTCACATTTTCATACTTTTGCTAATTTTCAAAAGCTTATAGTTTCACAGTTTATACAAGAGTGTAGCTATACCCTCAAATATGGAAAAGTAGATTCCTAAAGCAATCTTGCTTCCTCAATTATTCCAACATTATAATATACACAGGAACTCCTAAATCTCCTTAACTAAATTATGGTAAGCAAAAAGCATTAGTGCTGTATTTAAGCAATTTTAAAATAATTATTTTCAATTTAATGGAAATTTCCTTTATGTGATATTTTTTATTCTTCAGCTTTATAATATCTACTTGCTAACATTTTAAAGGTTCTTTAATGACAATGCTTTCAAATTTGTTAGAGTTTGTGTCTATTTCATTTAAACTTTTTCCACTAAATGTTACTTAATATTGTAACTACATTATTCTGTGATAAATTTATTATTCTGAAACATGATTATATTTTATGTACTTTTCATTATTGCATAAAAGTGATTTCTTCAAATTTATCACCAATTAAAATCATATTTTCATTATCAAATTCTGTCAAATGCAAAATGAGATCACCTAGGAAATATAACTGATTAATATATCTTAACAAGAAATAATCAGGAGGAGCTTCAAGATGGCAGAAGAGTAAGAAGTGGAGATCACCTTCCTCCCCACAAGTACATCAGAAATACATCTACATGTGGAACAACTTCTACAGAACACATACTGAATGCTGCCAGAACTCAGACCTACCAAAAGGCAAGAAACTCTCCCCACGTACCTGGGTAGGGATAAATAAAAAAGAAAAAAACAGAGACAAAAGGATAGGGACGGGACCTGCACCAGTGGGAGGGAGCTGTGAAGGAGGAAAGGTTTCCACACACTCAGAAGCCCCTTTTGCAGGTGGAGACTGAGGGTAGCAGAGGGGGGAAGCTTTGGAGCCACAGAGGAGAGTGCAGCAACAGGGGTGCGGAGGGCAAAGCAGAGAGATTCCTGCATGGAGGATCAGTGCCGGCCAGAACTCACCAGCCAGAGTCTTCTCTGCTCAACAGCTGGGGTGGGTGGGGGTTGGGAGCTGAGGCCCCAGCTTCGGAGGTCGGATCCCAGGGAGAGGACAGGGTTTGGCTGCTTGAACATAGCCTGAAGGAGGCTAGTGCACCACAGCTATCCAGGAGTGTCTCTGGGAAAAGTCTGGAACTGCCAAAGAGGCAAGAGACTTTTTCTTGCCTCTTTGTTTCCTGGTGCATGAGGAGAGGGGATTAAGAGTGCCTCCTAAACGAGCTCCAGAGATGAGCTCGAGTTTCTGCTATCAGCACGGACACCAGAGACGGGCATGACACGCTAAGGCTGCTGCTGCAGCCACCTGTGTGGCTGTGTGCAAATACAGGTCACTATCCTGACCTTCCCTCCCAGGAGCCTGTGCAGTCCACCACTGCCAAGGTCCTGAGATCCAGGGACAACATCACCAGGAGAACACGTGGCATATCTCAGGCTGTAGCAACATCACACTGGGCTCTGCCGCCCCAATCTCACCCCACAATGCATACCCCTCCCTCCTCCCTGGCCTGGGTGAGCCAGAGCCCCCTAATCAGCTGCTACTTTAACCCTGTCCTGTATGAGTGAAGAACAGATGTCCTCAGGTGACATACATGCAGAGGTGGGGCAAAATAGAAAGCTGAACACCAGGAGCTGTGCGAAAAAAAGAAGAGAAATGGAAATCTCTCCCAGGAGTCTCAGGAGCAGCAGGATTAAATCTTCACAGTCAACTTGATGTACCTTGCATCTGAATACAAAACGAATCATCCCAAATTGAGGCAGTGAACTTTGGGAGCAATGATATATATATATATTTTTTTTTCCTTTTTCTCTTTTTGTGAGTGTGTACGTGTATGCTTCTGTGTGTGATTATGTCTATATAGTTTGCTTTTACCATTTTTCCTAGGGTTCTGCCTATTCGGTTTTTTGTTTTGTTTTGTTTTTTAGTATACATTTTAGCACTTGTTATCATTGGTGGATTTGTGTTTTGGATTGGTTGCTCTCTTCTTTATATCTTTCTTTCTTTTTTTAAATTATTTTAAATATTTTTGTATTTTTAATAATTATTTTTTATTTTTATTTTAATAACTTTTTTACTTTATCTTATTTTTTCTTTCTTTCTTTCCTTTTTTCTCCCTTTTATTCAGAGCCGTGTTGATGACAGGGTCTTGGGGCTCTGGCCAGGCATCAGGCCTGTGCCTCTGAGGTGGGAGAGCTGAGTTCAGGACACTGGTCCACCAGAGACCTCCCAGCTCCACGTAATATCAAAGAGTGAAAATCTCCCAGAGATCTCCATCTCAACGGCAAGACCCAGCTACAATCAGCGACCAGCAAGCTACAGTGCTGGACACCCTGTGCCAATCAACTACCAAAACAGAAACACAACCCCACCCATTAGCAGAGAGGCTACCTAAAATAATAATAAGGTCACAGACTCTGAAAAACACACCACTGGATGCGGACCTGCCCACTAGAAAGACAACATCCAGCTTCATCCAACAGAACACAGGCACTAGTCCCCTCCACCAGGAAGCCTACACAACCCACTGAAGCAACCTTAACCACTAGGGCAGACACCAAAAACAATGGGAACTAAGAACGTGCAGCCTGTGAAAAGGATACCCCAAACACAGTATGTTAAGCAAAATGAGAAGACAGAGAAATACACAGGAGATGAAGGAGGCAGGTAAAAAGCCACCAGACCAAACAAATGAAGAGGAAATAGGCAGTCTACCTGAAAAACAATTCAGAATAATGATAGTAAAGATGACCCAGAATTATGGAAATACAATGGAGAAAATACAAGAAATGTTTAACAAGGACCTAGAAGAGCTAAAGAAAAAACAAGCAATGATGAACAACACAATAAATGAAGTTAAAAATGCTCTAGAAGGAATCAATAGCAGAATAACTGAGGAAGAAGAACGGATAAGTGACCTGGAAGATAAAGTAGTGGAAATAACCACTGCAGAGCAGAATAAAGAGAACAGAATGAAAAGAATTGAGGACAGTCTCAGAGACCTCTGGGAGAACATTAAATGCACCAATATTCGAATTTTGGGGTCCCAGAAGAAGAAGAGGAAAAGAAAGGGACTGAGAAAATATTTGAAGAGATTATAGTTGAAAACTTCCCTAATATGGGAAAGGAAATAGTTAATGAAGTCCAGGAAGTGCAGAGAATCCCACACAGGATAAATCCAAGGAGAAACACACCAAGACACATATTAATCAAACTATCAAAAATTAAATACAAAGAAAAAATATTAAAAGCTGCAAAGGAAAACAACAAATAACCCCATAAGGTTAACAGCTGACCTCTCAGCAGAAACTCTGCAAGCCAGAAGGGAGTGGCAGGACATATTTAAGGTGATGAAAGGGAAAAACCTACAACCAAGATTACTTTACCTAGCAAAGATCTCATTCATATACGACAGAGGTATTAAAACCATTACAGACAAGCAAAAGATAAGAGGATTCAGCACCAGCAAACCAGGTTTACAACAACTACTAAAGGAACTTCCCTGTCACGAAACACAGGAAAAGGAAAAGAACTACAAAAACAAACCCAAAACAATTAATGAAAAGGTAATAGGAATATATATGACTTCAGAGTTAGGGACACATACAGACTGAAAGTGAGGGGATGGAGGAAGATATTCCATGCAAATGGTAATCAAAAGAAAGCTTGAGTAGCAATTGTCATATCAGACAAAATATACTTTAAATTAAAGACTACTAAAAGAGAAAAAGAAGGACACTACATAATGATCAAGGGATCAATCCAAGAAGAAGATAGAGCAATTGTAAATATTTACGCACCCAACATAGGAGCACCACAATACATAAGGCAAATGCTAACACCCATAAAAGGGGAAATAGACAGTAAGACAGTCATAGCAGGGAACTTTAACACACCACTTTCACCAATGGACAGATCATCCAAAATGAAAATAAATGAGAAACACAAGCTTTAAATGACACATAAAACCAGATGGACTTAATTGATATTTCTAGGACATTCCATCCAAAAACAACTGAATAAACTTTCTTCTCAAGTGTTCATGGAACATTCTCCAGGATAGATCATATCCTGGGTCACAAATCAAGCCCTGGTAAATTTAAGAAAATTGAAATCATATCCAGTATGTTTTCTGAACACAATGCTATGAGACTAGATATCAATTACAGGAAAAGATCTGTAAAAAATACAAACACATGGAGGCTAAACAATACATTACTTAATAACCAAGAGATCGCTGAAGAAACAAAGAGGAAATTTTAAAAATACCTAAAAACAAATGACAATGAAACACGATGGCCCAAAAGCTATGGGATACAACAAAAGCAGTTGTAAGAGGGAAGTTTATAGCAGTACAATCTTACCTTAAGAAACAAGAAACATCTCAAATAAACAGCCTAACTTTACACCTAAAGCAATTAGAGAAAGAAGAACCAAAAACACAAAAAAACAAAAAAAACAAAGTTAGCAGAAGGAAAGAAATCATAAAGATCAGATCAGAAATAAATGAAACAGAAAAGAAGGAAACAATAGCAAAGATCAATAAAACTAAAAGCTGGTTCTTTGAGAAGATAAACCATTAGCCAGACTCATCAAGAAAAAAGGGACAAGACTCAAATCAATAGTCTTAGAAATGAAAAAGGAGAAGTAACTACTGACACTGCAGAAATACAAAGGATCATTACTACAAGCAACTATATGCCAAAAAAATGCACAACCTGGAAGAAATGGACAAATTCTTAGAAAAGCACAACCTTCCATGACTGAACCAGGAATAAATAGAAAATATAAAAGACAAATCACAAGCACTGAAATTGAGACTGTTATTAAAAATCTTCCAACATACAAAAGCCCAGGATGAGATGGCTTCACAGGCAAATTCTATCAAACATTTAGAGAAGAGCTAACACCTAATCTTCTCAAACTCTTCCAAAATGTAGCAGAGGGAGGAACACCCCCAAACTCATTCTATGAGGCCACCATCACCCTGATACCAAAACCAGACAAAGATGTCACAGAGGACAAAAACTAGAGGCCAATATCACTGATGAACATAGATGCCAAAATCCTCAACAAAATAGTAGCAAACAGAATCCAACAGCACATTGAAAGGAACATACACCACGATCAAGTGGGGTTTATCCCAGGAATGCAAGGATTCTTCAATATACACCAATCAAACAATGTGATATACAATATTAACATATTGAAAGAGAAAAACAATATGATCATCTCAATAGTTGCAGAACAATCTTTCGACAAATTTCAACACCCATTTATGGTAAAAACCCACCAGAAAGTAGGCATACATGGAACTTACCTCAACATAATAAAGGCCATATATGACAAACCCAGAGTCAATATCGTCCTCAATGGTGTAAAAGTGAAACCATTTCCACTAAGATCAGGAACAAGACAAGGTTGCCCACTCTCACCACTATTATTCAACATAATTTTGGAAGTTTTAGCCACAGCACTCAGAGAAGAAAAATAAATAAAATGAATCCAAATTGGAAAAGCAGAAGTAAAGCTGTCACTGTTTGCAGATGACATGATACTAAACACAGAGAAACCTAAAGATGCTACTGGAAAACTACTAGAGCTAATCAATGAATTTGGTAAAGTAGCAGGATAAAAAATTAGTGCACAGCAATCTCTTGCATTCCTATACACTAATGATGAAAAATCTGAATGTGAAATTAAGGAAACACTCCCATTTACCATGGCAGCAAAAAGAATAAGATACATAGAAATAAACCTACCTAAGGAGACAAAATACCTGTATGTAGAAAACTATAAGACACTGATGAATGAAACTAAATATGACACAAACAGATGGAGCAATATACCATGTTTTTGGATTGAAATATTCAACATTGTGAAAATGACTTTACTACCCAGAGCAATCAACAGATTCAGTGCAATCCCTATCAAACTACCACTGGCATTTTTCACAGAACTAGAAGAAAAAAATTGACAATTTTTATGGAAATACAAAAGACCCTGAATAGCCAAAGCAATCTTGAGAAAGAAAAATGGAGCCAGAAGGATCATGCTCCCTGACATCAGACTATACTACAAAGGTACAGTAATCAATACAGAAACTCTCACCACTATTATTCAACATAATTTTGGAAGTTTTAGCCACAGCACTCAGAGAAGAAAAATAAATAAAATGAATCCGAATTGGAAAGGAAGAAGTAAAACTGTCACTGTTTGCAGATGACATGATACCATATATAGAAAATCCTAATGACGCTACCAAAAAAATCAGAATTATAAACCCATGCACATATGGTCACCTTATTTTTGATAAAGGAGGGAAGAATAGGAGAAAAGACAGCCCCTTCAATAAGTGGGTCTAGGAAAACTGGACAGCTACATGTAAAAGAATGAAATTAGAACACTCCCTAACATCATACAGAAAAATAAACTCAAAATGGATTAAAGATCAAAATGTAAGTCCAGATACTATAAAACTCTTAGAGGAAAACGTAGGCAGAACACTCTATGACATAAATCACAGCAAGATCCTTTTTGACCCACCACCTAGGGAAATGGAAATAAAAACAAAAATAAACAAATAGGACATAATGAAACTTTAAAGCTTTTGCACAGCCACTAGGGAGAACAGTATGGAGATTTCCTAAAAAACTAAAAACAGAACTACCATATGACCCAGCAATCCAACTACTGGGCATATACCCTGAGAAACCATAATTCAAAAAGTGTCAAAAGCGCAATGTTCATTGCAGTTGTATTTACAATAGCTAGGACATGGAAGCAGCCTAAGTGTCCATCAACAGATAAACGGATAAAGCAGATGTGGCACACCTATATAGTGGAATATTTCTCAGCCATAAAAAGAAATTAAAATTGAGTTATTTGTAGTGAGGTGGATGGACCTAGAGTCTGCCATACAGAGTGAAGTAAGTCAGAAAGAGAAAAACAAATACCGCATGCTAACACATATATATGGAATCTAAGAAAAAAAAAAAAGGTCATGAAGATCCTAAGGGTAAGATGGGAATGGAGATCCAGACCTACTAGAGAATGGTCTTGAGGATGTGGGGAGGGGGAAGGATAGGCTGTGACAAAGTGAGAGTATGGCATGGACATATATACACTACCAAACGTAGAATAGCTAGTGGGAAGCAGCCACATAGCACAGGGAGATCAGCTCAGTTCTTTGTGACCACCTAGAGTGGTAGGATAGGGAGGGTGGGAGGGAGGGAGATGCAAGAGGGAAGAGATATGGGAACATGTGTATATGTATAACTGATTCACTTTGTTATAAAGCAGAAACTAACACACCATTGTAAAGCAATTATACTCCAATAAAGATGTTAAAAAAAGAAAAGATGCAGACCTACTAGAGAATGGACTTGAGGACATTGTGAGGGGGAATTGTAAGCTGGGACAAAGTGAGAGAGTGGCATGTACATATATACACTATCAAATATAAAACCGATAGGTAGTGGGAAGTAGCCACATAGCACAGGGATATCAGCTCAGTGCTTTGTAACCACCTAGAGGGGTGGGGTAGGGAGTGTGGGAGGGAGGGAGATGCAAGAGGAAGGGTATATGGTGATATATGTTTGGCTGATTCACTTTGTTATAAAGCGGAAACTAACACACCACTGTAAAGCAATTATACTCCAATAAAGATGTTAAAAAGAAAGAAAAATAATCATACCTTTATTCTTTACAGGAAGAATAAATTTCAGTACAGCCCAGAAAACCTATGGAAAGCCAGGAAAGCTGTTAATGAACAGAAGAAATTTATTAAACACTGAGCCAATTCCTGATTTGATGACTTTCCTTCTTTCATATTTGATTTTACTCTAATTCCCATCAGCCAAAATTTCACCTGCTTTTAAATTACATTCAATTAAATAAAAATAATTGCCTACTATGTGACTCTCATAAGGGGGGATCTACATGAAATACAGAACACAGTCTTCTGATTTCAGTAATTGGCACATGGATATTTCCTGGGGAATATTTGACCAAATATAAGAGGAGATTCCTATTTCTTTTCCAGGCCTTAACTTAATTAATTAATAAGTTATTTTATGAGAAATATATGACTGAATAAAAAAACCTCTTCAGCAAGTTACCATGAAAACAGATTGATCCCTAACCAATAATTACTTAATTTTGTCTTAAGGAAAACATAAATACGATGATCACATTATTCAGAATTTCTTTTGGAAAACTGGTTTGGACTCGCCTTGATTTCTTGGACACTTGTATCATACATATAAACAGTAAAAAAGGTCTTCACTATCTTAGAGAGAATGGGCTAAGAAGGCATTATCTACTATCAAACTCTATACCTGACCACTGCTTCCTAAGGAGCAAGATAAAGTATCCCCTTTATTCATATTTGATGATATCCAATTACAATACTGATAGTTGGTCTTCGTGTATTATTTAATGGAAATTTATAGATGCAGAAGTCTCATGACTTAGAGCAAGATATAAAGAATTCACAGCATATCTTAATATCTTATGCCTCTTCCTTTCTCTTTATTATAACATATAATTTATCTCCTGAAGATGGTTCAGCCTATGCTTTTCTGTACCTGACTCTTCAAGTAACAGTATATCAAGATCATCTGTTTTAAAGATGAAGGAAAATTGTTACATGTCAGATGGCTGAAGAATCTGATGCAATGCAGTACAACTTTCCAAGGGTCCTTCAGCATTGTCAGATTATAATTAATTAATTCAAAATATAATTTCTGAGAACATAATATATACCAGATAATATTCTAGACACTGATGATATAGTGAAAAGAAAATAATGACATGGTCACTATTTTCATGAATATTTTGGTATATAAAATTCATGGGCAAATAAATGTGGTGCAGATAATAAGTGACCAGAAGTTTTCTGGTTCAGTCCAGTACAATTAACAACTTTTTCCCCTCCAATGGATTTGATATCAGGGAACTTCAGTTCTACTCCTACTGTCCTCCTATTGTCCTGTTTCTTCTGGAAGACTTTTCAGATTTCAAACTCTGCAGTAGTTTCCTTTGTTCTTTATTGATGCTTCCTTTGGAATCTGGGCCTTGAATTTCCCTACTCTCTTTTACTTGGTTCTTAATATTCCTCAGTTGTCTTCTGAGACCCCATGAATCAATTTATTTGTGGTGGGCAGAATTTTAAAAAGGCCTCATAATAATCGCTCTTTAGTGTGCACACCCTGTATAATCCCCTTCCCTTGAGTGTGTGCAAGTTTGATGTAATCAAATGAGCCCTTTTAAAAGAGAGTCTAGAAGTGAGAGAAGGAAGTGAGAGAGATTTGAAGTTCTCCTATTGGTCTGGAAGAAGCAGATTTTCATGTTCTAGAGAGAGTCACATGGCAGGAAATGTCAGGTGCCTAGGAGCTAAGGGTAGCCCCAGCTGATAGCCAGTAAGAAATTAGAAACCATAGTTCTACAGCTGCAAGTAACTTAATTTTGCCAACAACCAAGTAAATTTGGAAGAGAACTCCAAGTTCCATGAAGAAGTGCAGCCTGGATGACATCTTGATTGCAGCCTTGTGAGACACTGACCAGATGACACAGTCACACATTGACTGGACTTGAAGATAGTAAGTGTGTTGTTTTAAATAGCTAAATTTGTAATAACCTGTTACACAGCAATGGAAAAAACCCTGTCAGTCATACCCAACCATGGCTCTTGGGACACTGGCTTGGGCAGATCTCTAGGTACTCTGACCCAGGGAGAATGTTAGAAAAATAGACCTGTAGAAATTTTGTAAGTGTTATAGGCTGAATTACGTCCCTCCAAAATTTATATGTAGAACTCCTAATCCCCATATCTCAGACTGAGATTGTATCTGGAGATAGGGCCTTTAAAGAGGCAATTAAGTTAAAATGAGGTCATATGGGTGGGCCCTAATCCAATATGACTGGTGTTCTTATAAGAAAATGTGATTAGGACAGAGATAGGCACAGAGGGAAGACCCAGTGAAGATACATGGATAAGGTGGCCTCATGAGAAACCAAAACAGCCAACAGTTTGATCTGAGACTTCCAGTCTTCAGAATAATGAGAAAATAAATGTCTGTTGTTTAAGCCACTCACCCAGTCTGTAATACATTTTTATGAGAACCCTAACAAATGAATACAATAGATAAAAGTCAAGATGACTTTTTTTTATGTTCAGATTGAGTTATATCCACAACTGTGTCTTCCAGTTCACTGATCCATTCTTCTGTATCATCTCCTGTTGATTCATTCTAGTTTATTTTTTTAATTCCAGTAATTGTTTTCTTCAGCTCTGTTTGGCTCTTCTATATATTCTCTTTGTTCAACTCATCACTGTGCTCATCCATTCTGCTGTCGAGTTCATTGAACATCTTTATGATCATTCCCTTGAACTCTTTATTGGGTAGATTGATTATCTCTTGTTCAGTTAGTTCTTCTTCTGAGATTTTATCTTGTTCCTTTCTTTGGAACATATTCCTCTGTCACCTAATTTTGCCTGACTCTCTGTTTTTTATTTCTAAGTATTAGGTAGGTTCATTATGCTTCCCAGCCTTGGAGAAGTGGCCTTATGTAGGAGATATCTTATGGGGCCCAGAAGCACATCCTCTCTGATCACCATAGCTATATGCTATAAGGTTTCCCCTTATGTGGGCTATATGGGTCCTTCTGTTGTGGTGGGGTCAAAATTTATGGAGATGCTGGGATGTAGGGCTAGCCCCCAATTGGCTGCCAGTCCTTGTGTTGTATAGAGGCTGTTGGTGGGTGTATTCATGTCCTAGCACCACTGACTGCACAGTCCAGGGAGTCCTAGACCTGGTGCCACCCACTGGTGGGTGGGACCATGTTCTGGGGCAGCTGGATGCAGTGCTTAGGAGGTCCCAGTGCTGATGTTGGCCTGTTCAGGGGTGGGGCCTGGGCCTGGTGCATCCCAGGGCTGGTACAGGTCTGCTGCTGTGCAAGGCCAGATCCCAGGGAGCCTGGCTGTGGTTTTGGGGTGACAAAGCTGGTGTTGACCTGCTAGTGTTTGAGGCTATGCCCCTATGCATCTGGCTGCTTGGCCTGCGGTGTCCCTTGATATGTACTTACTGGTTAGTGGGTAGGGCTGGGTCCTGGCACAAATAAGCTAGAGGGAGGATTCCAAAATAGTGCTTGTCAGCACCAGTGTCCTTGTGGTAGAACGAGCTCCTCAGAATGGCTACCACCAGTGTCTATGTCCCCAGGGTGAGTCCCAGTTGCCTCCTGCCTCTCTTGGAGGCTCTCCAAGATAAACAAGTGAGTTTGGCCCAGGCTACTTTTAAATTGCTGCTTCTGCCCTGGGTCTCAGAGTGTGAGATTTTCTGTACATCACTTAACAGTGGAGTATCTGAATCATACAACTCCCTGGCTCTCCTGAATGAGAGCCCCACTGGCCTTCAAAACCAAATGTTCCGGGAGCTCATCTTCCTGATTTCAGGACCTTCATGCTGGGGAGTCTTGTGTGGAACTTGTACCCCTCACTCCATGAGGAGAATATCTACAGTTATGATTATCCTCCATATGTGGTTCACCTGCCTGGAGATCTGGGTCTTGACTCTGCTGTGTTTCTGACCCTCCTACCCACCTCACTGTAGTTCCTTCTTTATATCTTCAGATGTAGAAGATCTTTTCTTATAGTCTTCAGGTCATTCTAATTCATGGCTTTTCTATAAATAGTTGTAATTTTTGTGTGCCCATGGGAGGACATGCACTAAGGGACTTCCTACTCCACAATCCTGGTCACTCTTAACCATTTTTAAAGGTACAGTTCAGCAGCATTAAATATATTCACACTATTGTCCAACCATCCCCACCATCCATCTCCAGAACTTTTTGATCTTTCCAACCTGAAACTCTGTGTCCATTAAAAAATAACTCTCCTTTCTTCACCACCCAATAGCCATTGGCAATCACCTATCTACCATCTGTCTATGATTTTAACTAGTCTAGGTACCTACTATAAATGGAATCCTACAGTATTTGTCCTATTTTGTCTTGCTTATTTCACATAGCATAAAATATTCAAAATACAATCATATTGTAGCATATATCAGATTTACATTCATTTTTAAGGTTGAATAAAATTCCATTATATGTTTATACCACATTTTGTTTATCCATTCATGTGTCTACAGAAAATTGGACTGTTTCTACATTTTTGCCATTATGAAAATGTTTCTATAAACATTGGTGAACAAATACCATTTTTAAGCAATAATTTTTATTGAACTAGAGTTGATTTACAATGTTGTGTTAATTTCTGCTGTATAGCAAAGTGACTGACTTATACATAATTGAATATCTCTGTGCTATACAGTGGGGAATTTTTGCTGTTTATCCATTCTATATATAAAAGCTTACATTTGCTAACCCCAAACTCCCACTCCATCCTTCCCCCAAACCCCTCCCCCTTGGCAACCACCATTATGTTCTCTATGCTCGTGATGCCATTTCTGTTACATAGGTAGGTTTATTTACATCATATTTTAGATTCCACATATAAGTGATATCATGTGGAAACAAATACCGTTTGAGTATCTGTTTTAAAGATTTTAGTATATACTCGGAAGTGGAATTGCTGGATCATTTGGTAATTATATGGTAATTTTTTAACATCTTTATTGGAGTAAAATTGCTTTACAATGGTGTGTTAGTTTCTGCTTTATAACAAAGTGAATCAGATATACATATACATATATCCCATTTCTCATCCCTCTTGTGTCTACCTCGCAGCCTCCCTATCCCACACCTCTAGGTGGTCACAAAGCAGGAAGCTGATCTCCCTGTACTATGAGGCTGCTTCCCACTAGCTATATATTATACATTTGATAGTATATATAAGTCCATGCCACTCTCTCTCTTCGTCCCAGCTTCCCCTTCCCCTTTCCCATGTCCTGAAGTCCATTCTCTACGTCTGTGTCTTTATTCCTGTCCTGGCCCTAGGTTCTTCAGAACCTTTTTTTTTTTTAGATTCCATATATATGTGTTAACATATGGTATTTTTTTTCTTTCTGACTTACTTCACTCTGTATGACAGTCTCTAAGTCCATCCACCTTTATTATGTTGAGGTGAGTTTCCTCTATGCCTTCTTTCTGGAGGGTTTTTATCATAAATGGGTATTGAATTGTGTCAAAAGCTTTCTCTGCATCTATTGACATGACCATATGGTTTTTCTCCTTCAATTTTTTAATATGGTGTATCACATTGATTGATTTGCATATATTGAAGAATCCTTACATTCCTGCGATAAACCCCACTTTGTCATGTTATATGATCCTTTTAATGTGTTGTTGGATTCTCTTTGCTACTATTTTGTGAGGTTTTTGGCATCTATGTTCATCAGTGATATTGGCCTGTAGTTTTCTTTCTTTGTGACATCTTTGTCTGGTTTTGGTATAAGGGTGATAATGGCCTCATAGAATGAGTTTGGGAGTGCTCCTTCTTCTGCTATATTTTGGAAAAGTTTGAGAAGGATAGGAGTTAGCTCTTCTCTAAATGTTTGATAGAATTCGCCTGTGAAGGCATCTCATCCTGGACTTTTGTATGTTGGAAGATTTTTAATCACAGTCTCAGTTTCAGTGATTGTAATTGGTCTTTTTTTTTTTTTCTATTTCTTCCTGGTTCAGTCTCGGCAGCTTGTGCATTTCTAAGAATTTGTCCATTTCTTCCAGGTTGTCCATTTTATTGGCATGTAGTTCCTTGTTGTAATCTCTCATATCCTTTGTATTTCTGCAGTGTCAGCTGTTACTTCTCCTTTTTCATTTCTAAGTCTATTGATTAGAGTCTTCTCCCTTTTTTTCTTGATGAGTCTGGCTAATATTTTATCAATGTTGTTTATCTTCTGAAAGAACTAGCTTTTATTTTTATTGATCTTTGCTATCGTTTCCTTCATTTCTTTTTCATTTATTTCTGATCTGATCATTATGATTTCTTTCCTCTGCTAACTTTGTTTTTTGTTGTTGTTGTTCTTCTTCTTCTTTCTCTAATTGCTTTAAGTGTAAGGTTAAGTTGTTTATTTGAGATGTTTCTTGTTTCTTAAGGTAAGACTGTATTGCTATATACTTCCCTCTTACAACTGCTTTTGCTGCGTCCCATAGGTTTTGGGTCATCGTATTTTCATTGTCATTTGTTTCTAGGTATTTTTTAATTTCCTCTTCGTTCCTTCAGTGATCTCTTGGTTATTAAGTAGTGTATTGGTTAGCCTCCATGTTTTTGTGTTTTTTAAGTTATTTTCCATGAAATTAATTTCTGATCTCATAGCACTGTGGTCATTAAAGATGCTGATATGATTTCAAATTTCGTAAAGTTATCAAGGCTAGATTTGTGACCCAGGATATGATCTATCCTGGAGAATGTTCCATGAGCACTTGAGAAGAAAGTGTATTCTGTTGTTTTTGGATGGAATGTCCTATAAATATCAATTAAGTACATCTTGTTTAATGTATCATTTAAAGCTTATGTTTCCTTATTTATTTTCATTTTGAATGATATGTCCATTGTTGAAAGCTGGGTTTTATGTTAAAGTCCCCTACTATTGTGTTAATGTTGATTTCACCTTTTATGTCTGTTAACATTTGCCTTATGTTTTGTGGTGCTCCTATGCTGGGTGCATAAATATTTACAATTGTTATATCTTCTTCTTGGATTGATCTCTTGATCACCTGCCGATGCAGGGGACACGGGCTTATCTTTGTTTTAAAGTCTATTTTGTCTGATATGAGAATTGCTACTCCAGCTTTCTTTTGATTTCCATTTGCATCGAATAACTTTTTCCATCCCCTCACTTTCAGTCTGTATGTGTCCCTAGGTCTGAAGTGGGTCTCTTGTAGACAGCATATATACAGTTCTTGTTTTTGTATCCATTCAGCCAGTTTATGTCTTTTGGTGGGAGCATTTAATCCATTTACATTTAAGGTAATTATCAATATGTATGTTCCTATTACCATTTTCTT
>NC_041234.1:67679047-67727427 GCF_002837175.3 Physeter macrocephalus | reverse complement strand
TTTCTTGATGAGTCTGGCTAAGGGTTTATCAATTTTGTTTATCTTCTCAAAGAACCAGCTTTTAGTTTTATTGATCTTTGCTATATTTTCTTCATTTCTATTTCATTTATTTCTGCTCTGATCTTTATGATTTCTTTCCTTCTACTGACTTTGGGTTTTGTTTGTTCTTCTTTCTCTAGTTGTTTTAAGTTGTTTTAAATTAAGTTAAGTAGGGTTACATTGTTTACTTGAGATTTTTCTTGTTTCTTGAGGTGAGACTGTATTGCTATAAACTTCCCTCTTACAACTGCTTTTGCTGCGTCCCATAGGTTTTGGGTCATCGTATTTTCATTGTCATTTGTTTCTAGGTATTTTTTAATTTCCTCTTCGTTCCTTCAGTGATCTCTTGGTTATTAAGTAGTGTATTGGTTAGCCTCCATGTTTTTGTGTTTTTTAAGTTATTTTCCATGAAATTAATTTCTGATCTCATAGCACTGTGGTCATTAAAGATGCTGATATGATTTCAAATTTCGTAAAGTTATCAAGGCTAGATTTGTGACCCAGGATATGATCTATCCTGGAGAATGTTCCATGAGCACTTGAGAAGAAAGTGTATTCTGTTGTTTTTGGATGGAATGTCCTATAAATATCAATTAAGTACATCTTGTTTAATGTATCATTTAAAGCTTATGTTTCCTTATTTATTTTCATTTTGAATGATATGTCCATTGTTGAAAGCTGGGTTTTATGTTAAAGTCCCCTACTATTGTGTTAATGTTGATTTCACCTTTTATGTCTGTTAACATTTGCCTTATGTTTTGTGGTGCTCCTATGCTGGGTGCATAAATATTTACAATTGTTATATCTTCTTCTTGGATTGATCTCTTGATCATTATGTAGTGTCCTTCTTTGTCTCTTATCTTTGTTTTAAAGTCTATTTTGTCTGATATGAGAATTGCTACTCCAGCTTTCTTTTGATTTCCATTTGCATCGAATAACTTTTTCCATCCCCTCACTTTCAGTCTGTATGTGTCCCTAGGTCTGAAGTGGGTCTCTTGTAGACAGCATATATACAGTTCTTGTTTTTGTATCCATTCAGCCAGTTTATGTCTTTTGGTGGGAGCATTTAATCCATTTACATTTAAGGTAATTATCAATATGTATGTTCCTATTACCATTTTCTTAACTGTTTTGGGTTTGTTTTCATCGGTCTTTTCCTTCTCTTGTGTTTCCTGCCTAGAGAAGCTCCTTTAGCATTTGTTTTCTAGTTGGTTTGGTGGTGCTGAATTATCTTAGCTTTTGCTTGTCTGCAAAGGTTTTAATTTCTCCATTGATTCTGAATGAGATCTTTGCTGGGTAGAGTAATCTTGGTTGGAGGTTTTTCCCTTTCATCACTTTAAATATGTCCTGCCACTCCCTCTGGCTTGAACAGTTTCTGCTGAAAGAACAGCTGTTAACCTTATTGGGATTCCCTTGTATGTTATTTGTTGTTTCTCCCTTATGGCTTTTAATATTTTTTCTCTGTATTTAATTTTTGATAGTTTGATTAATATGTGTCTTGGTGTGTTTCTCCTTGGATTTACCTTGTATGGGACTCTCTGTGCTTCCTGGACTTGATTGCTTATTTCCTTTCCTATATTAAGGAAGTTTTCAACTATAATATCTTCAAATATTTTCTCAGTCCCTTTCTTTTTCTCTTCTTCTTCTGGGACCCCTATAATTCGAATGTTGGTGCGTATAATGTTGTCCCAGAAGTCTCTAAGACTGTCCTCAATTCTTTTCATTCTTTTTTCTTTATTCTGCTCTGCAGTAGTTATTTCCACTCTTTTATCTTCGAGATCACTTATACATTCTTCGGCCTCAGTTATTCTGCTATTGATTCCTTCTAGAGCATTTTACATTTCATTTATTGTGTTGTTCATCATTGTTTGTTTGCTCTTAATTCTTGTAGGTCCTTGTTAAGTGATTCTTGTGGTTTCTCCGTTCTATTTCCAAGATTTTGGATCATCTTTACTCTCATTATACTGAATTGTTTTTCAGATAGATTGCCTATTTCCTCTTCATTTGTTTGGTCTGGTGGGTTTTTTCATTGCTTCTTAATCTGCTTTGTGTTTCTCTCTTCTCATTTTGCTTAACTTAGTGTCTTTGGGGTCTCCTTTTCACAAGCTGCAGGTTCATAGTTCCCATTGTTTTTGGTGTCTGCCCCCAGTGGCTAAGGTTGGTTCAGCGGGTTTTGTAGGCTTACTGATGGAGGGGACTGGTGTCTGTGTTCTGGTGGATGAGACTGGATCTTTTCTTTCTGGTGAGCAGGACCACATCTCGTGGTGTGTTTTGGGGGTGTCTGTGACCTTATTATGATTTTAGGAAGCCTCTCTGATAACGGGTGAGGTTGTGTTCCTGTCTTGCTAGTTGTTTGGCATAGGGTGTCTAGCACTGTAGCTTGCTGGTTGTTGAGTGGAGCTTTTTCTTTAGTTTCAGATGGAGATCTCTGGGAGAGCTTTCGTCGCTTGATAATATGTGGAGCTGGGAGGTCTCTGGTGGACCAGTGTTCTGAACTCGGCTCTCCCACCTAAGAGGCACAGGTCTGAACACCCGGCCAGAGCATCAAGACCCTGCCAGCCACACGGTTAACAGTTGGCAATAGAGGGCCTGTAAACTTGTCTTCATCGTATCATCTTGTCCTGCTTGTCCTCCAGTTTATTCATGATTCTGTCCTAGAGTAGAGGGTGTGAGAGCCTTCAGTCACACTTACATCTTTGCAACCCATCAGCTCTGCTGCCTTTCACCACTCACTTCTGCATGGTGCACCACAACCGATCAATCACCAACTCGGGAGAAGCAGTCCAGCTCCCTCCGATGGCTCGGGAAAAAGAGCTCCACTGCTCGAGCCACACACTTGTGTTCCGTGCCTTCGCGCCTCCTATGATCAATTTTTTGAATAATTGTCCTACTGTTTCCCAGAGTTGCTGCATCATTTTATATTCCTAAAAGGAATGCAAAGGGTTGAAATTTCTCCACATCCTTGCCAGCATTTATTTCTTGTTCTTTTTCTTTTTTTAATAATAGGCTTCTCAATTGGTATAAAATGGTATATCCTTGTAGTTTCAGAAATAGTTTCCCTGCCTGTATTATAGTGTGGCAACTCTAGCACTGCATGGGAATTGGAGATAATTGCCCCCCCACCCACCAAAATAGTAGCCTTTTCCTTGGTCAGTTGGTCTGCTGCTCTACTGATGTGAAAACTCTAAACGGATCAAGCAACTCTTTTTTCCTTATATTCAGTAAATCCATCAAATATTCAACTTACAGGAGTTTCACCATCAGGGAATTAGAATCTCTAATCCAGAAGTATATACAATTGAGGGTATGAGATGCAAAATATTCCACAAATGGGCCAATCTTATTTCATTTCTTGATTCCTGGAGCTCACAGTCGTTAGTTCAATGCCTTATACCATATCCTGGAGGATAGCATCCCAAACCTAGAGTATATTGTCACCTTACTGGAGCTTTTAAGCAGCCATTCTGGCCTTCTATATGCTGCTTCTGGATAACACAGGATACTATAGCACCAATAAATCTTGCGGTAATGTGCCCTTGATGAAGCTATTTATCTACTGTCAAAAGCCTCCTTTGTTATAAGAGGTAATGTTTTGAAGGATCTCTTAGAGGACTTTAGGTGTATTCTCTAATTCCTCAGATAAAGGTGCTAGACCAGATTTTGAGAGAGGATAGATGTGAGTTTCAGCCATGCATAGCCACCATTCCTGCACCATATTACAGGCTCGCTAACATCCACCAAATGTGTTATTTTCTGATATAGTCATTGAGTGTCTCCTTTGCAAAGGGTACTCTTTAGTGATTATTGCTTTGAGTTATAGAGACCTGTGTACTCTCTGCTTACTATCCCAGATCAATTCACTTAAGTTTCCATTCCCCATTGGTTGTAAGTTTTCTCTGGGAACATTAACTTCTCCCACTGTCAAGCTGTTTGCATTTGGACTCAGGAGGTTCCTTTGAATTAGGATAAGTCACTGAGGTTAAAAAAAAAAAAGTAGAAGAAGCATAGTGTGCTTTTAAGATAGGAAGCTGTCACCATTAGTCAGAGCTCATACAGAACTTTCCACTATAGCTACAGCTAAAATCAGAGCTGGGCATGGAAAAGTATAGGAAAGGAGATTCAACTGAAAGGTTGTCCTTGGGCAAATTATTTTTAGAAAGAGTATACATGAATGTTGAAGTTCTAGGAATTTATTATTTTAAACTATCTATGCCTTTACACCCCTTGGAATGGATTGGTGAATCCTCAGGTGTATATAAATCCCTATTAAAAACTGCTGCTTGAAGGATTTCTGCATTCTTTCACCAGGACACCTGGGAAGTCCTATATGTCCTGCATACCACACATAGTCTATTGAGGATCAGATCCCTCTCTCAGATCAGTTAATTGAAATACTCCCTCTGCCTTTACTGACAAGTGCCATGATGGATGAGCAGGAAGGCAAGAACAACAATAATAACAAGAGTAACAATCTGGATAGTCTTATATTCTCCTTCAATTTATTGAAAGTTTATCAGTGTTTCTACTACACTAATTCTTTTGGCCAAGATCAAGGAAGTTTGGGAACTGGGTTTTATGTTCATAGTCACCTTCCTTATCCCAGTTGCAGTATATTTGAATCAAAATTATCCTATCTTGGGGAAGCCCTCCTATTTTACTTTTCTGTCCAGAGGAATTCTCTTTCTGCCATGTGTTTCATACTCTGTGCACTATGTCCTACAGTAAAATGATTTTTTTAATATAAGGGGAAATTTTGGAATTTTGAATACATTTTCCTCTTTTTAAAAGCCCAAATTTCAGGGGGGAAAGAGGGGAGGGATAAATTGGGAGATTGGGATTAATATATACATGCTACTATATATAAAATAGATAACTAATAAGGACCTAGTATATAGCACAGGGAACACTTCTCAGTACTCTGTAATGATCTATATGGGAAAATAATCTAAAAAAGAGTGGATATATGTATATGTATAAATGATTCATTTTGCTGTACAGAAGAAACTAACACAACATTGTAAACCAACTATACTCCAATAAAAATAAAACCAAACTTGACTTTCAAGTATATTGTGTTGCTCTGGACTCGAATATTTTACTTGAATATTGACTTTTTTCATTTTGCATTCCTACTTTAACAATTCTAATTTGGCCAAAGGAAGGTTTTAAGGTACTATCTAGTTGACACCAATTTGGAACAGAGAGATTTCCATTCTGTCTAAATGAGGGGATGTTATATGTAAGTATAGCCCATACATTTCTAGCTCAACATCCTACCAAGGTGATAGCTGCCAGCACACCCTGAGGAAAGACCTGAGTTGTGTTGATGTCAAATCCAGCTCTCTTACTAAAGCCACTGGACACATGCAAACTGTATAGGAACTTTCCCACATAATGACATCCCTTCAATACTACCATAGGTAACTGTTTCACTTAATTCCATATAGACAGATAAAGATAAGTAAAATGAGAAGACAGACGAATTTGTCTCTGTTGAACGAACAAGAGAAAATCCATGAAAAAAAGTAGTGAAACACAAATAAAAAAATTACTAGATAAAGAATTAAAAGCTTAGTAATAAGAATGCTAACTGAAATAGGGAAAAGAATAGATGAACACAGTGAGTAATTTAAGAAGGAACTAGAAAATATATTAAAAAAAGAACCAGTCAGAACTGAAGAATATAATAAACAAAATGAAAAACACACTAGAGGGAATTAACAGCAGACTAGGTGACAGAGACCAAAGCATAAGTGATCTGGAAGATAGAATAATGGAAATCACCCAATCATAACAGCAAAAAATAAAATAACATAAAAATGAAAACAGTTTAAGGGATCTAATAAATTAATTCTACTATGTTGCAGGATATAAGATTAATATAGAGAAATCTACTGCTTTTCATTACACTATTAATGAACATAGAGAAAGAAAAAATAAAGAAACAATACTATTTACAATCACATCAAAAAGAATAAAATACTTAGGAATAAACTTAACTAAGGAGGTGAAAGCCCTATACTCTGAAAACTATAAAACATGGATAAAGGAAGTAGAAAATGATACAAAGAGTTGGAAAGATTTCCCATGTTCTTTGACTGGAAAAGTTAATATTGTTAAAATGCTCATATGACCCAAAGAAATCTACAGATTTAATATGATCCCTATAAAAATATCCATATTTTTTCACAGAAATAGATCAAATAATTAAAAATTATATGGAACCACAACAAAACCCTCCATTTGACAAAGCAATCTTGAGAGAAAAGAGCAATTTGGAGGTATCACACTCCCTGACTTTAGACTATACTCTAAAGTTAAAGTAATCAAAAGAGCATGGTACTGGAACAGAAACAGACATACAGATCAATGGAACAGAATAGAAAGCACAGAAATAAACCCATGCACTTATGATCAATTAATCTACAAAGGCCAGAATATACAATGGAGAAAAGGCAGTCTCTTCAATAAGTGGTGCTGGGAAAACTGGACAGCTACATGTAAAAGGATGAAGTTAGAACTTTTCTCACATCATATACAAAAACAAACTCAAAATGGAATGAATACCAAAATGTGACACTGGAAACCATAAAATTCCTTGAGAAAAACATAGGCAAAACATTATTTTTTATTTTATTTTATTTTTATTTTTTAACATCTTTATTGGAGTATAACTGTTTTACAATGATGTGTTAGTTTCTGCTTTACAACAAAGTGAATCAGTTATACATATACATATGTTCCCATATCTCTTTCCTCTTGCTTCTCCCTCTCTCCCACCCTCCCTATCCCACCCCTCTAGGTGGTCACAAAGCACCGAGCTGATCTCCCTGTGTTATGCGGCTGCTTCCCACTAGCTATCTATTTTACATTTGGTAGTGTATATATGTCCATGCCACTCTCTCACTTTGTCCCAGCTTACCCTTCCCCCTCCCCATATCCACAAGTCCATTCTCTAGTAGGTCTGTGTCTTTATTCCCATCTTACACCTAGGTTCTTCATGACCTTTTTTGTTTTTTTCTTACATACCATATATACACATTAGCAACATGGGTGGACCTGGAGATTATCATACTAGGTGAAGTAAGTCAGATAGAGAAAGACAAATACTTTATGTCATCACTTCTATGTGGAATCTAAAAACTAAAACAAATGAGTGTATTTTCTGATATTGAGCTGCATGAGCTTTTTGTATATTTTGGAGATTAATCACTTCTTGGTCACTTCATTTGCAAATATTTACTCCCATGCCATGAGTTGTCTTTTTGTTTTGGTTATGGTTTCCTTTGCTGTGGAAAAGTTTTAAGTTTAATTAGATCCTATTTTTTAAATTTTTGTTTCTATTTTCATTACTCTAGGAGGTGGATCCAGAAAGATATTGCTGTGGTTTATGTCAAAGAGTGTTCTGCCTATGTTTTCCTCTAAGAGCTTTATAGTATCTTGTCTTGCACTTAGGTCTGTAATCCATTTTGATTTTATTTTTGTGTATGGTGTTAGAGAATGTTCTAGTTTCTTTCTTTTCCATGTAGCTGTACAGTTTTCCCAGCACTACTTATTGAAGAGATGGTCTTTTCTCCATTGTATATTCTTGCCTCCTTTGTTGTAGATTAACTGATCATGGGTGCATGGGATTATTTGGGGGCTTTCTATCCTGTTCCATTGATCTATATTTTGGTTTTTGTACCAGTACCATACTGTTTTGATTACTGTAACTTTGTAGTGTAGCCTGAAGTCAGGGAGCCTGATTCCTCCAGCTCCACTTTTGTTTCTCAAGATTGCTTTGGCTAGTCAGAATCTTTTGTGTCACCAATACAAATTTTAAGATTTTTTTTCTAGTTCTGTGAAAACTGCCATTGGTAATTTGATAGGGATTGCATTGAATCTGTAGGTTGTCTTGGATAGTATAGTCATTTTGACAATATTGATTCTTCCAATCCAAGAACATGGTATATGTTTCCATCTGTTTGTGTCATCTTCAATTTATTTCATCAGTATCTTATAGCACAGGTCTTTTGCCTCCTTAACTATGTTTAGTCCTAGGTATTTAATTCTTTTTGATGTGATGGTAAATGGGATTGTTTCCTTAAATTCTCTTGATGATCTTTTGTTGTTAGTGTATAGAATTACAAGAGATTTCTGTGTATTAATTTTGTATCCTGCAACTTTACCAAATTCATTAACGAGCTGTATTAGTTTTCTGGTAGCATCTTTAGAATTTTCTATGTATAGTATCATGTCATTTGCAAACAACCCAATCAAAAAATGGGCAGAATATCTAAATAGACATTTCTCCAAAGAAGACATACAGATGGCCAACAGGCACATGAAAAGATGCTCAACATTGTTAATTTTTAGAGAAATGCAAATCAAAACTAAATGAGGTATCACCTCATACCAGTCAGAATGGCCATCATCAAAAAGTCTACAAACAACAAATGCTGGAGAGGGTGTGGAGAAAAGGGAACCCTCCTACACTGTTGGTGGCAATGTAAATGGGTACAGCCACTATGGAGAACAGTATGGAGGTTCCTTAAAACAACTAAAAATAGAACTACCATATGATCCAGCAATCCCACTCCTGGGCATATATCTGGGGAAAACCATAATTCAAAAAGATACATGCACCCCAATATTCATTGCAGCACTATTTACAGTAGCCAAGACATGAAAGCAACCTAAATGTCCACCAACAGATGAATGAATAAAGAAGATGTGGTACATACATACAATGGAATATTACTCAGCCATGAAAAAGAATAAAATAATGCCATTTGCAGCAACATGGATGGACCTAGAGATTATCATATTAAGTGTAGTAAGTCAAACAGAGAAAGACAAATATCATTTGATATCATTTATATGTGAATCTCAAAATATGATACAAATGAACTTATTTATGAAACAGAAACAAAAACAAACTTATGGTTACCAAAGGGGAAAGGGGAGGGGGAGGAATAAAATAGGAGTTTGGGATTAACATATAGATACTACTACATATAAAATAGATAATCAAGAAGGGCCTACTGTATAGCACAGGGAACTCTACTCAATATTCTGTAATAACCTGTATGGGAAAAGAATCTGAAAAAGAATGGATATATGTATATGTATAACTGAATCACTTTGCTGTACACCAGAAGCTAACACAACATTGTAAATCAACTATACTCTAATATAAAATAAAAATTAGATTAAAAAATAAAACAAATGAATGTATATAACATAACAGGAGCAGACTCACAAATATAAAGAAAAAACTAGTGCTTACCAGTTGGGAGATGGAAGGGGGAAGGGCATGATAGGTGTATGGGATTAAGAGACACAAACTGCCATATATAAAATAAATAAGCAAAAAGAATATATTGTATGGGACTTCCCTGCTGGTGCAGTGTTTGGGAGTCTGCCTGCTGATACAGGGAATATGGTTCTGGGCCTTTGTCTGGGAGGATTCCACAATCTGTGGAGCAGCTGGGCCGGAGAGCCACAACTACTGAGCCTGCGCTCTAGAACCCGTGGGACACAGCTGCTGATCCTGCATGCTGCAACTGCTGAATCCCACATTCCTAGAGCCTGTGTTTCAGAGCAGGACAGGCTACTGCAATGAGAAGCCCGTGCACAGCAGCATGGAGTGGTCCCTGCTCGCTGCAGCTAGAGAAGTCCCGTGTGCAGCAGCAAGGGCCCAGGACAGCAAAAAATAATTTAAAAAAAAGAATAAAAAAAAAGAATATATTGTATGGCACAGTGAAATACAGCCATTATTTTGTAATAACTTTGAATGGAGTATAATCTATAAAATATTGAATCACTATGTCATACACCTGAACCAATATAATATTGTAAATCAACTATAATTTAAAAAAATGGAAAACAAAAAACAAAGTCAAGATGGAACACTGGCATAGGGCTACAATTTTGCATTACTGGGTTGATTGCCTGTGGTCCAAAATCTGATGCTCAGGGTTCCACATCGAGAAACTCAATTTTATAAGGTGAATATCACATTCAGAGGTGACCAATCTCTTAGAGAATGAATGACCTCAGTAAGATTCTCCAGAGACAAATGCATTATTGACCTATGTTCTAATTTATTAGATAACAATGAATGCTGTTTTTTTCTGAAATGTCACTGGATGAGAATAGAATCAGAATAAAGGAAGTTTTGAAAAATGTTTACCTAGGTCAGTTGTTCTCAAATGGGGCAATTCTACCACTTTAACCTCAGTGAACATTTGACAATATCTAGAGACTTTTTTGGTGTCATATCTTAGGGGTTGGGGGAGGGCAGAGAGTGCTATTTTCATTTATTGGGTGTGGGCAGGGATGCTACTAAGCATCCTACATGCACAGGATAGCTCCCCACGACAAAGAATTATTTAGTCCTAAATGTTAATAGTGCCAAGTTTGAGAAATCCTAATCAAGTCTCTGGAAAATACAAGAACATTTCTCAAGTTGCACAGCACTGATGTCCAATAGATTATTTCACTCTTCGTGTATGGTGCCTTTTCTAGGCTCTCTAAAAATCATCCCCTTTCCCACAGGCATTAAGCAGAGTTGAGTTTTTCTCACTTTTATTACATCTCTTTATTTCTTCCCTTAGATTACATCCTACTTATTTTAGTTCAATCTGAGAGTCCCTAAGCCTACTCAGCCACACATTTACAGATAAGTTTTGCACTATGTCCTTATATAGTTACTATCCAGTCCATAGTTAGATAAGTCCATAGGTCATTATGGCCAAATGGGCCTGGGTCACAGGGAGGATTTTGGCAGATAATCTACTTTGTGGCATCCATATTTATAATGTCAGTTCAAACAGAGGTCATTTCATTTACCAGTCCTTTCAGCAGGATTAGCCACGTAATTTGCAGGGCCCAGTGTAAAACAAAAATATGGGGACCCTTTCAAAATTTATTAACAATGTGGCACAGGAAAGAATTAAACCAAGTGCAGGGTCCTTCTGAGATAGGGATCCTGTTCTACTGCACAGGTTGCATGCCCATAAAATAAGCTCTTGTCTTTCAGAAGATGTCATTTACAATCTGTCAGTCTAGCTGTTGGTTAAAAAAAAAAAAAAACTTTAAGGTTTTTGTAATCAGATTTAATTTTCTCAATGGGCAAAGTACATTCACGATAAAAAAAAAGGTATGAACAAGTATACACACAAACACAATTGTATATATACCACATACATACACACATATTATCCATGCTAAAAATGTGGTGGTCAAAACAATGAATATGCCTGAAAATGTCCAAGGAGGTTGTAGAGACAGACGAGCAGTGGGTCAGGTATAAAATCTTAGTAAAACCTCAATTTTTAAGATGTAGGCAGTTGAGGAGAAGCCAACGAAGGAGATCAAGAAGAAATGGTCAAAGCTAAGAAGAGACAGAAGAAAGAAGCAATATGAAATTCAAACAATAGGTTGTTTTAAGAAAGACTAATAGCCATTGGTATAAAATATAGGAGAAACATACAATAACAATACTGCAAATTCATAGAATATTCATATATTTGGTAATATGTAAATAATCTTGTGAATGGAGTTTTAGTGGAGTAATGGTAGCAGAAATCAGACTAGTTTATCGAGGATTACGTGAGAGATAAGAGACTGTGAATGCAGAAAACACCTTAAGAAGCTTTTTTAAAGAAAAGAAAGAGAGATATAAGGAGGCAAGGCAGTAACCAGAGTGAGATAGATTTCAATTGAAGGCTATTTATTTGTTTAAGATGGGCAAAACTTGAGTATACTTTTAGGAGGAGAATACTGAAAATATGAGGGGAGAGAGAGAGAGGAGAGAGAGAGTAATTTATAAGACAAGATCCCCAAGAATATGAGAATAGTTGCAATCAAAAGTTCAGATGGAATTGGCCTTTACCTGGATTCCTAGCCTGTTCTATTCATTTGAAGATAAGAAGGGAACACAGGATTTAGATGAAAATAATTTGTAGAGAGAGAGAGAGTTTCACACCAAATGACATGAGTTTTCTTAATAAAATAGAGGGGGTGACGTTATCTGGATAAAAGTTGCTTGGGACAATGCCTTTTCTGAGCTGAGGGCTTTCCGGGAAATTATACTTTGTCACTTGGTTGTCTACTTAATTAGTTGAAATCTATAGACTTTAGTTATGAAGCTGGGCAATAAAACTTGGCATTACTGCAGCAACTTGAATTTAGGAAGAAATGTTATTTTTGAGCTTAATGGAATAGTTTTCAGCTAAATCTTTAAAAAAGCTTAGTAGATAAGTTTTGCTTAAGCAGTGTAGCATTTAATATCTGGCTTCCTTCAATATAATTAGATGGCCCAGGCCCTGAATACCTAACACTCAAATAAAATTAATAAGGACTATAATCCAGCTCACTCCATAGAACAGAGGGCCTAATGGTCATCTCTCTGGGACACTATATGATATATACCCAGTCCATCTACTGCTGCCTGACAAAAGAAATGCTTACTCTCCTTTGATCACAAATAAAGGATCTCCTTTGACCACAAAAAAAGGATCCAATTTCCTGAGGAGTCATGTCATGTAGGAAAACTACATCCAGTACTTTCTGTATTGTTAGCAAGCATTCTTCCATGACTGGAGTTTGAGAAATTGTAACCTTTGCCTCTCCTTGGTTTAACTCCTTTCTCTCTTTCTCATTGTATTTTATGTTAGGAGTTATTAATACAGCTTAATTGTGTACCATTCTGAGTTCTGCTCTTTTGAGTTTCATGGGTGTGTCCTTTTTCTCCTGGTTTGAATTTTGTTCTGGGGTACTAGCAATAGAAAAGGAATGGCACCCAGTTAAAAAAATGTTGCTCACACTAAGGATTCCAAATTTTGAACCATACAAAATTACCATGGCGTTTTATTTCCAGTAAGTTTTACACTTAAGCTACCAAAACAGTGAAAATGAGTTAGAAAGTTGTTTAATATTCTCTATTAAGCATAGTTCATATAATGCGGGAGAAGAGTGTTCAAAGTACTTCATAGTAGATTTGATATATAAAAAGGGTTAAAATATTTTTGGTAGCAGCAAAATATGAATGTCTTTTGTTGCAATTGTTGGAAACTCCATTCCATACAGTGAAGAACAAAACCCAGTGATCTACAAGCTTAACATTATCAAATTGTTTGCTGTTTATATTAACTTTAAAAAAACATTTGGACAACTTCCATTATGAATTCACACCTTTATTGTTTATTTTTATTGAACCCTTACTACATGTAAGGTTTTGTGCTGGGCTTATTTCCACTTAGGCTCTTTATCTACTTTCCTACTAAGTTCTCTTTTTGCTTTTCTACTTAGATTGTCTCAAGTACTTTTCTCTTTAAAAATCTATCAAAAATAGGGCTTCCCTGGTGGCGCAGTGGTTGCGCGTCCGCCTGCCGATGCAGGGGAACCGGGTTCGCGCCTCGGTCTGGGAGGATCCCACATGCCGCGGAGCGGCTGGGCCCGTGAGCCATGGCCGCTGGGCCTGCGCGTGCGGAGCCTGTGCCCCACAACGGGAGAGACCACAACAGAGGGAGGCCCGCATACCACAAAAAGAAAAAAATCTATCAAAAATAGTTTCCCAACTTTTTTTTCTTTAATTGTGTGAGACAATTC
The DNA here is from genome assembly GCF_002837175.3 of Physeter macrocephalus. Lineage (NCBI taxonomy): Eukaryota > Metazoa > Chordata > Mammalia > Artiodactyla > Physeteridae > Physeter > Physeter macrocephalus. The sequence goes on along the minus strand of NC_041234.1, from coordinate 67,713,792 downwards.
AACATGGTATCATTTCCTTGACTGTTTTAGCACTATACTTTTTTGAGATGGGCAGCACCTGGAGGTAAGTAGAGCATTTCCTTTGAGCTATGTTAGCATCTGAATTCTGGTCCTTTGGCAAGTGCCGTAGAATAAGACATTGCATTAACTTCTGCCATCTTTACATTTTGTATTTGTTGGTGGGCTTTCTTTTCCCTTTAGTACATTCAAAGATCTTAAGGAGAGAAAGTTAGTAAGATAAAGGGGTTTGAAATATATAAAATCAGTGTAATAATTAGATATACTAAATCCCATCTGAACCCTAACCAGTACATTTTACACTAGACATTTCCATGGCTAATAATATGCAGAAAGGAAGGCTTGACATCATCTCATTACAAGTCCAAATTTGTGTTCAGATTGAACCAATATCTATTCATCAAAATGACAGCTTATTCTGGTTTCAAAGGAATGTTATTGAGTCATGTTTTGAAAACACTAACTCCACCTTCCCCTATCTGCCAAATGGCTGCAATTAATAACCATCAGAAAATAATTTGAATAGGCCATTCATTCAGTATATAGACATATATGCATATGTATTTAGATTATTTTCATCATATACAGATACATATTCAAAATATTGGTCTGATATCAGGATAATGCATCATAATTTAACATATGACATTAAAATATCAGGCTATACTGATGTACAAGAGATAATATAGAAATCAGTTTTGAAAAGATATTATGAAAAATGTGAACCTTCAGAAGTACTAACAATGTTATTTATAATCACCAGTTAGTTAAAATACATGTTTAACTCTTCAGACAAAGAAACTCAAAGGTATGAAAATTGGACACTGAAAATCATCACGCTTTTTATTTTAGCATCTATTATATACGATTTTCTTCCTCCCTTTTTTGCTAATTTTAAACTGAAGTATAATAAAAGTGAATAAAACATGTGTATTAGCTTATAATAAAAGTGAACAAAACATAAGTGTATTAGCTCATTGAATTTTCAAAAGGTAAAATCTTCTATGTAACCACCACCTAGACCAAAAATGAAACAGTAGTACCAGTACTTTGGCTTCTCCTTCCTTGTCTTCTGCCTCACAAGGGTAACCAATATACTGAGTTCTCTCTGCATATGTTAATTTTGCTTATTTTTGAACTTGATATGATTCACACATACACACACACAGAAATAATCTCTTTTACTCCACATTAAATTTATAAGATTCTTCATCATCATTATGTGTAGCTGTAGTCCATTCATTAATGTTCATGTATTGAATTTCATCTGATTAATAAACTACAATCTACTTTTTTTACTTTACTGCTAAAGGAAATTTGGGTTGTGTCTAGTTTAAGGTTATTAGAATAGTGCTACTGTGAACTTTACCATGGATATCTTTTGGTGAACATGCACTTTTATTGGGTAGATACCTAGGAGTAGAATTTAAAGGTCATGGAATATGTATATATTCAGTTTTAGTAGATACTGTCAAACAGCTTTCCAAACTGGGTATACAAATATATACTCTAATAGCATGTGTGATTATTTTAGTTGATGTAAATCAATACCAACACTTCATATTGTCATTTTTTTTTTTTACATCTCAGAAATTCTAGTGAGTACGAGATTCTATGCTTCAATTCTATAAAGACTAAAGCAGTTGAATAGTGGTCTTATGACATCCTCTTTTGTTGTACCCATTTGAGTATTTGTGGGTTTTTTTTTAACTGAGTATCTATCATTTTATTATTGAACTATAGTTCTTTGTATATAATGGATATGGGTCCTTTGTCAAATATATGAAGTGCAATTATATTCTTCCAGTCTATGTTTGCCTTTTAATTTTCTTAATACTAATTTAGATAAAAGAGAAGTTCTTAATTTAATGTGGTACAATTCATCTTTTTCTCCTTTATAGTTAGTACTTTTTGTCCTATTAAATGTCTGTGCCAGCCTGCAATTCATGAAGATATTTTATTATTTCATATGAACACTTTATTGTTATACCTTTTACATTTAGATCAACAATCCATTAGGAATTGATATTTATATATGGTATGAAGTAGAGGTCAGAGTTCTTTTATTTCCCAGTTGACTGAGTCTTATTTTACTAAAAAGAACACCCTTGGGCTTCCCTGGTGGCGCAGTGGTTGAGAGTCTACCTGCCAATGCAGGGGACATGGGTTCGTGCCCCGGTCCTGGAAGATCCCACATGCCGCAGAGCGGCTGGGCCCATGAGACATGGCCGCTGAGCCTGTGCGTCTGGAGCCTGTGCTCCACAACGGGAGAGGCCACAACAGTGAGAGGCCCGCATACCGCAAAAAAAATAAAATAAAATAAAATAAAGAACACCCTTTCTCCAGGCACTGTTGTATCACCTTTGCCATAAATCAAGTGAATCTATACGTGAGCCCATTTTATGAATGCTACCCTATTCCATTTGTCTATTTTTGCCCTTGTGCCAAAATCATGGTATTTTTCTTATATACCAGCAATTAACTATTAGAATTTGAAATTAAAAACACAATGCCATTTACATTAAAACCTCCAAAAATGAAATACTTAGGTATAAATCTAACAACATTACACCCATAGAAAACTAAAAATCCCTGATGAAAGAAAACAAAGAGGAACTAAATAAATTGAGAGATATTTCATGTCATAGAGAGGAGGACTCAATATTAAGATGCCAGTTCTTGCCAACCTGATCTATTGATTCAATGCAATCACAATCAAAACGCCAACAGTTTATTTTAATTATTTTATAGATATTGACAAAAATTCTAACATTTATATAAAAAGGCAAAAGATCCTGAATAGCCAACACAATATTAGAGGAGAAGAACAAACTCAGGGGATTGACACTGCCTAACTCAATACTTACTACAAAGCTATAGTAATCAAGACAGTGTTGTACTGGCAAAGGTATGGGCCAATGGAACAAAATAGAGAGCTCCAAAATAGGCCCATGTAAACATAGTCAACTGATTTTTGACAAAGGATCAAAAGCAATAAAATATAGGAAAGATAGTCTTTTCAACAAATGGTTCTGGAACAACTTGATATTCACATGCAAAATAATGAATCTAGACATAGACCTTACACCCTTCACAAAAATTAACTCAAAATGGATCATAGACCTAAATGTAAAACAAAAAACTTTAAAACTCTTAGAAGACTAGAAACAGTCCTGGCAAGACATTTCACACCCCTCCACAGGATTGTGCATTTAGTGCCCTAGGGCTGGAGCATTCCCTTATATAGAGAGAGGTTGGGTGCTTCTTCCTCATTAGGAGAAATCATTCCCTATTCTAGGTACACAGTGAACTTCTTTGTACTGCTTATATGTATGCATTATATGGTGCCTGGCCAGCCCCATTACTACATCTCCCCCCATGGGGAAGGAATGGGGTTTTGCCTACATCACATGTGGGGTGCATCAGTCCATAGCTCTTCATCAGCTATCAGGAGGGACCCAATGATCATGGGGGACAAGTGCACATGACAAACACTTATCTTGTTCAGCCTTTTCTCCTTTCTGTGATTAAAGTGTTGTTCCAACCAGAAACCAGAACATTGTGTATTGAGTCCACTTTGGGAAATCCAAATCCATAGATGATGCAGTGGGCCAAGATCAGTAGGCTCCTTATGAAAGTGGTAGGCATTTTTATGCGGTTTGCCATCCTCTATGAGGTGGGAATTCTCACCTGACATCAGTAGCTAGATCTGCTTGAAAATCATTTGCGTTTGGCAATGACTTTTAGACACAGCACCAAAGATAGAATCCATGAAAGAAAAAATTGAAAAGTTGGACTGCATTAACATGGAAACTTCGGTTCCGTGAAAGATATTTTCAAGGGAATCAGAAGACAAGCCAAAGACTTGGAGACTATATTTACAAAAGATATATCTGATAATGAACTGTCATTCAAAATATTCCAATAGCACTTAGAATTCACAATAAAAAGAGTACAACCTGACTAAAAAGGGGGCAAAGTATCTGAACAGACACCTCATCAAAGGAGATATAAAGATGAAAAATTAGCATATGAAAATATACAGAACATCATATGTCATTAGGGAACTGCAAAGTAAAACAACGTTGATATACCACTAAATACCTATTAAAATAGTGTAAAACCGAAACACTGACACTGCCAAATGCTGGCAAGGATGCAGAGCCACAGGAACTCTCATTCGTTGCTGGTGAGGATGCAAAATGGTAAAGCCACTTTGGAAGACAGTTTGGCAGTTTCTTACAAAACTAAAATACTCTTACCATATGGTTCAACAATCACAATCCTTGGTATTCAACCAAGTGAGTTGAAAACTTACAACCAAACAAAAACCTGCAAATGTATGTTTATAGCAGTTTTGTTTACAACAGTCAAAGTCTAGAAGCAACTAAGATGTCCTGGATAAATAAATGGATAAATAAACCGTGGTACATCCAGACAACAGAATATTATTCAGCACTAAAAATAAATGATCTATCAAGCATGAAAAGACATGGAGGAACCTTAAGTGCATATTAGTAAGTGAAAGCAGCCAATCTGAAAAGGCTATATGTTGTATGATTCCAACTATGACATTCTGAAAAAGATACAAGTATGCAGACAATAAAAATATGAGTGATTGGCAGGGATTTGGGGGAGGAAGGGATGAATAAGTATAGCACAGAGGATTTTTAGTGTAGTGAAAGTATTCTGTATGAAACTGTAATGGTGGATACATGTTGTTATACAGCTGTCAAAACCCATAGAGTGTACAACACCAAGGCTGAACGCATATGTAAACTGTGGGCTTTGGATGATAATGACATGTCAGTGTATGTGTACTGATTGTAACAAATGCACTACTATGGTGCAGGATGTTGATGGTGAGGAAGACTGCGTCTGTGTGTGGGGGGGGCAGGTGTCAAGATGTATGTAGGTACACTGTAAACATTCTGCTTAATTTTGCCATAAACCTAGGACTTCCAAAAAATAAAGTCTATTTTTTAAAAATCCATAGTTTCCTACAGCTTTATAAGAAATTTTGAAATCTTTAGTGTAGGTCATCTTTATTTGCTATTCTTCAAGATTGCATTGCCTAATCTTGGCCTTTAGCATTTTCATTTGAATTTTAGAATCATCTCTTTAGTTTTCATGAATAACCTTGTGGGAATTTAACTGAAATTTTATTCAATTTACAGATCAATTTTTGGAGAACTGACATACTAAATTATTTTTCTTACATCCAAGAACATGATATGTCTTTCCATTTATTTATTTTAAAATTTCCCTCAGTATTTTGTGGTGTTTGGAATAGGAGCCTTGCACATGTTTTGTGACTTTATTTATAGATATTTGATAAGTTTTTGCTGTTATAAATCATAGATTTTAATTTTATTTTTTGATGGTGTTTAGTAATATAGTTCATTTTTTAAGATTCATCTTATATCCAGTGACCTTGCTAAATTCACTAATTAATCCAAATTATTTTTTGTAGAAAACTTTCTGTTTCTTGTATAAACTGTGATTTCTTCTGCAAATGATATTTTTATATTTTCTATTCTAATTCCCCTCTTACATCTTGTTTTTACCCTTATTTCATTACTAGGGCTTCTAGTACAATGTTGAATAGAAGTATTGACCACTGGAAGCCTGGTTTTGTCTCTTGACCAAGATAAGTCTCCTATGGGCTAGCTATAAATTTGCAGTGTGCTATCTAAAGTTTGAAACTTCCCTGGTGACAACCAGGGACAGCTTGTTTACGTTGTTTAAGAAAGTCCAGGTTTATGTTTTAAACCTAGTTTAACTAGTTACATACTCTGACTTAGCTCTCTGACCAGTGAGGTATAAAAGATGCTGTTTGAAACGTTTGTTCAAGTTATTTTGAAATAAAGATTCCTCGCGTCTGCCTTGGTGGTTTAAAATCTGGAGATGAAACATCCTATGTGACTAAGAAAAGACCATGATGAGCTGCTACTGGAAGTCTCTTGGAGCCCTGATGTTCCTTGTGCTTTTTATCCCCTTCTATGTCATACCCTTTGTTTTTAGTAAAGTCTTATGTGTCTCCTGGGAAGTCATGTGAATTCTTTCAAATTTCCAACCTGTGAAATATTTGCAGTTTTATTTTCTGCACCTACTGAATTGATTATATGCTTTTAATCTTTATGTCCTGTTAAGAAGGTGCATTATGTGGAATCATATTTAAATGTTAAGAAATCCTTGTATTTTGGAAGAAACTCCACTTTTTTTGTGATTTACTGTCCTTTTTATACATTGTTTTATGATTGCTAATATTTTATTTGCTATTTTTACTTCTATGGTTACTTTTTTTTTTCTTAAATGTTTGGAAGAAGTTAATGGTGAACCATCTATGCTTGAAATCTTTGATTGATTTGCTTATTTCTTTGCTTACAGAAGCTTTTTAATAATATATTTTATTTTTAATGGATATGGAATTAACCAGATTTTCTATTTCTTTTTTGTTTGATTTTGAAAGTTTATTTTTTAATGAATCTGTCTATTATTTTTCAAATGTATTTGCCTATTGTATTCATAATATCATCTTTATTATGTCTTTAATACCTACAGGATTATTGCTAGTGCCATCTTTCTCATTAATTCCTGATACAGGTAATTATTCTTGTCTCTTTTTCCTCCTTTGTCCGTTTACTAGGAATTTATTAATTTTATTAACCTTGATATAATTTGCTTTGGCTTTTTTGATTTTTACTTTTAGTTATTTGATTTTTTTCACTGATATATGTCTTTTATTATTTCCTTCTACTTTCCATCAGATCCATTTTCTGTTCTTTTCTAGCTCTTTTAGGTGGGAGTTTATATAATGGATTTTCAGTCATTCTAATATTTTGATATCTCCATTTTAGACTATACATTTTTTCCTAAGCATTTCTTTAGCTCTTTGAAATGTCATATATTCATTAGCATTCATTTAAAATTTTTGTAATTGCTATTTATTCCTTGACCTGTTTACAGTTGTATTAATTTCTAAGGGCTCAAGGATTCCCTATTTATCACTTTGTAACAATTTCTAGTTTACTTCCACTGGATGAAAGTTTACACTGAATGATTTTAAGTCTTTTAAATTTTTGAAGCACGCTTTGGAAAATGCTTAATTTTGGAAAATGTTCCATGCGCACTAGAAAAGAATGTGTATTTTCTTATTGTTGAATGCATTGTTTTATATATGCCAATTTGTTTCAGGTTGTTTTTTTTTAACATCTTTATTGGAGTATAACTGTTTTACAATAGTGTGTTAGTTTCTCCTTTACAACAAAGTGAATCAGTTACACATATACATATGTTCCCATATCTCTTCCCTCTTGCATCTCCCTCCCTCCCACCCTCCCTATCCCACCCCTCTCGGTGGTCACAAAGCACAGAGTGTTTTACATCTTTACTGCTTTTCTGTTTACTTATTCTTCATCTATTAAGAGAGAACTGTTAATGCTTCTCATTCACATTGTGTACTCATCCACTTCTATTTTTAATTTTTTCCAACTACTTGCCTTATATCTTGAAGCTACGCTATTGCATGCATACAGGTTTAGAATTGTGATATCTACCTAGAGGATTGTGCCTTCCTGTCTTAATATGTATTTTTCTGATATAGTATAGCTACTGATATAGTATAGCTACCATGCGAGCCATGGTTCTGCTGCCTGGCATACAGTTTGTTTGGCCAAGCAGGCTACAGTGACCTTAAACTGACTCTAGGCCCCTCATGTAAGCAGATGTCCTAGATAGCAGCCCACAGAGGCACAAGCAAATATAAGTTCCTGATACAACTTTCCCAACAGCCCTTGTGATCAACAGTTTCCCTTTTATCCCAGTGCCTGTATTTCTTAGGTACCCCTTAGATAAGAACTTTGTGGGCCTTACCAAAACCCTACTCTTTTGGTTTGAATTGACCAATCCAGACCTCGCCTGGGCATCCCAAAGCACTCCACCCACTGACCCTAATGAAGGCATGTGTCCCAGGTCCTGCTTTTCTCTCTGCCTGTACTCTGCCCTGACCTCATGTGGACCCTCCAGGTGTGCTGTGTATTACCTCTAGGACCTGGAGGAGGTTTAAAGAATAAACTTCTTTATTTCAATTTCTCCTGTTGTCTGTTATTGAACTGTGGCTCTCCATCCATTACTCTTTGCTCTATTAGCAAAAGTTAATTTAACAAAGTCTTAACATACACAAACTTTCTTTTGGTTAGTTTTTGCAAAGTATGTATTTATTGATTATTTTACCTCTAACCTCTGTGAGTTCTTTAAGATGGCTCTCTTGTAAACAGCATGTAATTATTATAGTTGTCCCTTTGTGTCTATGGGGGATTGGTTCCAGGACCTGCTTCTGTGGATTCTAGATACGTGTATATGTATAACTGAATCATTTCACTGTACACCTGAAACTATCACAACATTGTTAATCACCTATACTCCAATATAAAATAAAAAGTAAAAAAAATAAAATCCGTGTTATCAAGTACTATAGTCAGCCCTTTGTATCCACAGTTCTGAATCCATGGATTCAACCAATCACAAATTGTGTAGTACTATACATATTAATTGAAAAAAACTGCATATAAGTGGACTCCTGCAGTTCAAACCAGTTTTGTTCAAGGGTCAACTATATTTTAATCCAATTTGCCAATATAAGTCTTTTACTGGAATATGCAACCCATCTATATTACATATAATTACATTAATGTAGTCACTAAGTTTAATATATTCTCTTACTATAATTCTCCATGTAGCCAAACTGTTTTATATTTTTTTCTCTCAATTTCTGCCTCCTTTTATATTAATTACTTAGCTTTTCCTCCATTACCTTGCTCATTATTTATTCTTCTACTACTCTTTTAGTGGTTACCCTTGAAATAACAATATGCATGCTTTGTTCAATACAATTTAATACAAATCATTGCTTTTACCACATACTCAATAATATTATATTCTTAACATTTGTTAACAACACTGACTGCCCCTTGCAACATTTGAATTATCACTGCCATACATTTTAATTCTCTCTATATTTTACATATCACAAGCCATTACTGTTATTGTTTTGTACCAATAACCTATTATTGTTCATTAATATTTACCCACATATTTTTACTTTATTGCTTTCCTTGTTTCCTGAAAATCCATGTTTCTCTTGGAAATTTTTTCTTGCTAGAAAAACATCCTTTAGTATTATATGTAGTGCACATATTCCAGTGACAGATTGTCACTTTTTGTCTATCTGAAAATATCTTCACCTTTACTTTTAAAGAATAATTCTGCTGATTATAGAGTTCCAGCTTGGCAGTTATTCTCCTTCAGCCCTTTAATGATACCATTCCACTGTAGTTTAACCTTCAACATTTATGTTGTAAAGTCAGCCATTATTCTTACTTTTGTTACTTTTAAGGTAACTTTTTTTTTCTTTTTTTGCTTCTTTTAAGATTTGATTTTTCTAAAACACTTTCAGAAGTCTTATGATTACTTCTCTAGGTATTCTTTGTGTATATTGTGTTTGGGCTTTTTGAGTATATGAACTGATGTATATTGTCAGTTTGGGAAATTTCAAAAGATTCTTATTGCTTTCTTTCTCCCTTTTTAAATTTTTGGCATTAAAATTATACATACATTAGAACTAGTGGAAAACAGAATTCTAAGATGTCCCCTAATATCCCCATCCATGATGTGCATACCCTGTATAAATCCCTGAGCCTGAGACTACCAAATAACTTGATCCCTTTAAGTATGGGTCTAGTGGTTAGAAACAGAGGAAGTTAGATATTTAAATCTATGGGCCATGGTAGGGGGGCTTCTCTTTGTTCTTGTAAGTAAAGTTTTATTGAAACAGCCATGCTCACTCAACAAGTATCTGTGGTTACTTTCGTTACAATGGCATAGATGAGTAGTTGCAACAGAGACTATAGTCTGCAAGCTTACAGTCTTTGCATCTGGTCCATTAAGAAAAAGCTTGTCAGTCCTTGCTTCCCTGGATTATCCTCTCCTGTTCTTGTTGCTTTAACAACTTTCTGATGCCTTCAGACAGAATAATTCTCTTTTGCTAGTTCTTCTTTATAGGATTATTGCATCCCTGAAGTCTTTAGTTTTAAATGACTATTTTATTGAGTTTTCCCCCTCCATTTATGTTTGCCCTGGACATTCTCTGCTCCACCAGATCCAATCTCAATGCAACTTGCCCTTTTCTGTGCTCCAGGTAGTTGAGCTCTGTGAAATTGATCAGCCAGCCTCCCCTGTTTTCTGGCTTCAGGTTGGGCCAGAAGATATTGGGATATCAATAGAAGATATTGTCAGCTTCTCAGAAAATGGGTACAGGACAATGTCAGGGTAACAATTGCTTTTGCTCCTTCCCTATCACACTATTGATTGGCAGAAGTTCTGTACCACTAAGAAAGGCTACAGCTCCTTTAGGTGGCCACATCCTACAACCTGAGTTTGAGTTCTCACCAGGTGCTGGTAACTACTTTCTACCTTTAACCTTTCAGGACTAGGCATGGTAATGTTTCCCTGCTTCTGTTAGCTTTATCATACAGTATTGTTTTCACATATTTGTAACTGGTCTCTTTCTTAAACTCTCTTGGATTACACTGATTTAGTGTTCCATCTGTTTTCTGTTAAGAATTACACTGATTTCGGGATACATTTGTGTTTTTGTCTGACTGATCCAATGCCACACAATGCATTTACTGCTAGTGGTAAAAGTACTAGATATATTTCTATCTAAAGAAGATATGTCCACATACTAAAAGTGAATAAGATCTGGCTTGAGATTTTAAAATATTCTTAAATATTCACTATGTCTTGAGCATGAGTAAAGGCCTACATCATTAAAAACATAGATAAAACATCTTTTATATAAAATATAATTTAGCTCATTTCCTATTAAATGTGGCATTTTATATTGAGTGTACTTACAAGTACAGACAAAATTCAAATGGACATCTGTTTTGTAATGTAGGTCATTATGTTCATATATCGAAAAAATAGTACAATGTATCATTGATTTTTATGTCGTCTATACCTAAATTAAACTAGAAGAATAAAAATGATTTTTTTTGTTTCATTAGGGCAATTACTCCCATATAGTGTAAATGTATTCCTGCATATAGTGAAGTGTCTTTGTAAATAGGAAATAAGCAAGATCCTTCTTCCCTAAATAAAAATGAATGTGCTCCAAACTATTTCAAAATGAAACTGAGGAAATTAATATTATATTTTCTGACTTCAGTGAAAAATGTTAAATCAATGATGATGAAAGAAAAATAATCATTTTTACTTCACCACTTTGATGGTTAAAAATTTTATCCTTCTGTTTTTCTTTGTTGTTGCATCTCCATGAATATCTACTATCTGACAAAATTGCTTAAACATTTGTTTATTCTTGTAGGTTTCTTTACTCTTCCAAGGTGACTTAATAGGAAAGATCTAAGAAGATACTACACAGCAAGTGGAATTTGGAATGATCTTAACAAAGTGGGTATTTCAGTTTGACTTTCCTGGATCCTTGATTTAATAAGTTTTTGCATATGTACAAAGCCAAATGATGGTCTTTTTCCCCACTGTTATAATTATTATTCAAAATATAATTTAATTTTCTTCATATACATTTCTTGATTCCAAAAAGAATTTCTGAAGATATGGGTGTTGTAGTGTTTAAAATTATGAAGAGTCTGAGATTTTACCCTATTTGTAGGACAACAGATTAACCTGCCACAGTTTCATTGATTCTGACTGAAGATGCGACATTCTTAAATCAGAGACAAAGAATAGTTTAGTGTTCACGGTAACAGTAATATTAGCAATTGTGCCAGTTTCCTGAACCTCAGTTCCCACAGGGCACTGAGAAGAAGGCCAAGCAATGCTGGCACATGAAGTGTGTTTTGTTACTAGAGAGATACCTCAAGCATAGGGAACTTAAACCTTTATAATGGTCAGTAAGCCTACCTGATCTTGGCTGGAGAGATACATTTTAATTATGCTTATGAAAAAGGTGCTCTAGGTTCCATATGGAAACACTATCACTATTTCCAAGGCTCTTCACTCTGCAAACATCTTGGAAGATAGTCTGGAATAAAGCTAGTCAATTCTTCTGCTTGCAAAATATGAAGAAACATGAGAGACCTATGGAGCATTGTCTCCCAACAATATCCACCACTCATTTGTACACTATGTTGACTTCTGAAGGATTTTCCCATGTGTATGTCCCTTTATTAGCCACAACAAAATATATCTAAGAGACTGGGATCATATCTAATCAACTTGGCTCATACTGCATTTAATTAAGTCAACTATCTACAGGGCTCTAAGAAGCAGAATGAGGTCAAACTATAATATTGGCTTCAACCATGCCTGCCAACATCCTGGACTCCATCAACTGAACAAATATTATTATTAAACAACTGGATATAGCTTACAATGTGAGGTGGCTTTTTCCTTAAGTTTCCTTATTGGTCATAACAGCTGATTATAGGAATTAATTCAAGGAGGGCAGGCTGCATTAGAAATGGCACAGATACCACCTTGGTCTGCAAATATGTAGTCTATGGCAGTTCTGTCATCCATAATGACTCTGGCCAGTAAGTTAAGGCTGACCTGAATGCTTTTTAGAGCTCAGATGGTATTATTGATCCCTTCAGCTAAAGTCAGGTACAAATTATGTAACATCTTTTTTTTAATTGGATGACTCTCGTAGGGATAACTGTCTCAGGGCACACTAATTAATGAGTCTGTTAGCCCTCTGAGAGTCTCCCTTGTCTAACTAAAGTGATACTCATTTTGAAGAAGCTCTACAGTCATATGAGACATAAATGATCTATTGGTGGTGTGTCATTAAACACCTGAAGCTTTCTTATGAATACTTTTAAGGAACAAACTGAAACAATCTAATACTTGGTTTCCACAAAACTAATACAGTTACAGGGGTGTACATGGACCCTGTACAGAAAGCATTGTTTACAGTTGTTGAGACTCCCAAGTGGAAACTATATCAGTCTACAGCCCAGGTTAATAATCTATATAAAGTGGCCTCTTAACTAGCAGTAGGCCTTGAGGTTCCCAGTTAAGTTTGAAAAATTAATTCTAATCCTTGTTTTCAGTAAGAACTAACCATGGAATCAGTTCAACCTGTCTTGTTTGTCCATGCTACCAGTTAGGTGGCATTCACCTACCCCGTGCAACCAGTTACAGCTAAGGAAATAATGATAGAAAAGGAAATATATCTGCAGGTGCTTAAAGATGTTTTGCTTGGGAAATGAAGAAGGTAGAGCCATCCTCTGCTGTTTCCAATAGATTTTAGGGTAAGGTTAAAGGATATACTGTCCCAAAATGTGGCTGGGATTCATAACATTCAAATATAAGGTGTTTGCAGCAGTTTAGAAGGGACATACAAGGGTGTTTTTTCCCTATCCCATTGTAATTCTGAAAGATAAAGATAATTAATATTCCTCACTACTTTTTCACGCCGGGGGTTAAAGTGATTCCTTCTCCAGGTGTGAAGGTGGTTGTCTAGTTTCACCAACACAAACTTAGTGTGCCACAAATTAGTAGCTGTAACTACACTGTTTTTTTTCTTTCAATCATTTCCTATTTACACCTAGACTTTTCAAGTGAAAGTGTCAGGTGCAATAGGGACAAGGGTAGTTTTATAAAAATTACAGAGATCCTTAGAGCCCCTTATTTGGTTCACATAGACCACTGTAGGTGACTCAGAGATCAGTGCCCTCAACAAGTAGTCTTTATCATTATGCTGTAGGACCATGTTAATTTATCAATAAAATCCAGGTGGTTGAACAAGAATTAAGTTTGAATCTGCTGGGCCTCTTTTGGCCATGCTGACACTTGAAGGCTATACCAACCAGACAAGCATGGGGTTGTTGGTATGGGGAAGAAAGAAGTACTGTGCCAAGGAATGACTCAAAATAGGTTTACAAGCACAAATGCTGCTTCTGTTAAGTGGATCATTACCCAGAACCACTTGGGGATGACTGCTTTCTTAAGACAGAACATTCAATTAACAAATTGCCTTACTAAGGTATGTAGCACAGAAGGAGGGAAAATATGTAAAGTCAGAAATCTTTCTGAGTTGATTCTGAGAAAGCTGTACCCACATTCATCAATCCCACATGCCTGTAGATGGTAGGGGACATGAAAGTTTCATTGAATACCTTGACAATCAGCCCATTATTGACTAGCTTTTGTGATAAAAAGGTATATCATTGTCAAACTGAAAATGTCCTGAAAAGTGAAACATCATAAGATAGTAAGTTTCAAGAATCACAATTGTGTGACTGGACTTGGCTGATAAGATTGAAACAGTAATGTTATAATCTCTAAAATGTACCCAAAGCTGTGGAACCCTCTCCCTCATTACCGTAAGAAGGAGGCTAAGGTCTGATGTAATTAATACGTCAGAGTGGGCAGAGGCAATGGCCTATGCATTATGGCCTCCCTAACCATGAGAAAACCACATCATCTTTTGGCAGGAGTCATAAGCCTGACATTAAATGGTAACTACTACATCTGAAATATAGCATGCTTTACATTGTGCTTGTTCTATGATGGTGGATGTGTTGCAAAGTACAATATGATGTTGGGTCCACACAACAATGGTGGCAATCTAGTTGGTGCAGGATCAATCAGCATCTTGATTCTATTCAGTCTCATTAGAGAACTGGGTCTTGCAGTGAACTTCTACATGAGAAACCCATACAGTTTTATTAATAGTTGTAACCTGTTCACATTTTGTGGATCCAAAGGGGCTGGGAGTGATAACCTGCCAATTTGTAGTTTTCCAAGTGACACTAAACAACTAAGCAATTGGCAACAACCTAATAAGTAGGAAGAAGGGGGAGGGTAAAACTTTACAAGGATTTTCAAGGGGAATATTAGCTCAAGCTAAGAAGACACCTTGGAGTTCTTCTGGTCACTGAGCTAGTAAGAAATCACATCTGCTTTTGGTTCTGCAGAGCTAGTGCTTAGGCTGAAGTGATGCAGCAGCTTGTTGGATACAATTGAGATTCAGCTTAAAATCACCAGCAGTTAAATGGGCCTAGGCATTTAGGAAACCTCTGTGAATCCAGACCTACATTCAGCCAGTGCTATGATTCAGATAGTGGATTGCTGGATAAAGTCTCCCACAAAAGGATAGCTATCATTCTTCAAGTAAAAGCTGAAATACCACTGTGCCCAGGCTGGCTGGGTTCTTTAATGAACTATACTGAAAAGTGAGACTTGTTGAGTCTTTCTCATATTGATAGACATTGAATCTGAGTTGATTCACTACAAAAAGGGTGTATCAGGTTGGACAATCACACGGTCTATGTGGATTAGGCATCTAGTTTTGACAAGGGTTTGGTAACAAACCGTTTTTTGAAGGTGCATACCTGGTGACAGGACATCCTCCTGGTATGCTGAATTGTAAGCAGTACAGCTGGTTGTTATTCTGTTATCAAGGAAAAAGTGGCCTGAAGTAAGAATGCATATGGCAAATAGCTTCCCTTATTGGTAAGGTCTTGTCAGGAACAATACTGGAATATTTTGGAGACAGTGCAGACTGGGATAGGCATATGGATGAAACTAGGGGATTAGATAGAGAGTTACTATAATTTTCTGTCTTACAACAGTGCCCACCAGAGACTATCCACCAAGAAGAGACACTCAGCATCCAGAGATACTGAGCATCCAGTGGATGTCAACCAGCCTCTATCCTTGGCTACCCATGTGCTTGCACAATGGTCCTATAAAGGAGTAAGCATGGTGGCAGGAATGGAAAATATATATGGTTGTAATAGCCTGAGATCCCACTCATATGACCATTTATACTGATGAATGCCTGGCCTTTCACTAGTAGAAACCAATGCTAAACACTTGATCTGATACCATTCAACAAGGAGACCAGCCAGCCATTTGGTTTCAAGGTGATTATACCAGACTCTCCACACTGAAGGGTCAATAATTCACTCTTGAAAAAATTGACATCTACTCTAAAATAGATTTGCCTTCCTTGCCTACAGTGCCTTTGGAGTTCTGCTGTCCTTACTTCGGAGTAACTGTCTGATACATCTACATGGGATCCTACATGAGTGCTTCAGACCCAGGGATTCATTTTGTTTTGAAGAATAATTTATCATTTCTACCATTTGCTGTATCACCTGAAATCAGTTGGCCAGATAGACCTTTTGAATAATTTATTAAAGGCTCAGTGAAGGCAACAGCTTGTGGATAACATCCTGTTAGGGTTGAGGTGATATTTTACAGAATACAGTGTGTTCATTGAACCAATTACTGACATATGGTCCTGTGGCCAAGTGCAAATAAACATTGGTTTGGGAACCAAAGGAAGGATGAAGGATTGGTCCTGCTTACCATCACATCTGCTCACTCACCCCCAGAACATGTTTCCATTTCCTGCAATTCTATGGCTCTGCTAACTTGAAGGTCTTGACTCCAAAGCAAGCAATACTTCCTCCATGGGACTCAGTAACTCTTCCATGGAACTTAAAGTTATGATTGTCAATTTGTCCCTTAGAGGGTCTCAATTCAGTGGACAAGCAGGCAAAGAAATAATTTCTCATTCAATCAGAGTTAATAGACTGGTTATTATGAGTAGATAGGATTGCTGCTATATAATGGAGGCAGAGATTAATGCATATGAAATTTGGTGGGTTCACTGGAGTATCTCATGGTGCTTCCATTACTAGAGTTAATGATGTACACCCAATTGGGAAAACTTGTTGTAGGGTCTCTGTCTTGGGGAACTTAAACTAAGATACATAAGCAAAATTATAAAGTCAGTGAATATTCTTTTGTGTTCCCTCACAGCTTCCTTTATGTGCCCTTCATTCAACTTTTGATATCCTATCCTACACATCCCTGTCTTCTGCAGAGCCCAGTGCCTAAATGTTGTATGTTGGCTGTCATTGATACTTATTCTTGTGCTTCATCCTCATGCTCTTCTTCAGTATTTGACCTAAAGTTATCCTATTTCTCCTTCTCTACTCTGTTGATCTCATACTCTTCACTAAAGAAACTTGTTGAACTAAGATATTTTGCTTTACTTGATCTCTTCTCATGTTGATATCAAGGGACTAACTGGCTATTATTCTCCTGAGGGTAAGGCTCATGTCTTATACATGTTTATATTTCTTATGTCCTGTAACATGGTAGCTGTGTAACACATGGGGAATGGACTAACTTATTGGTGAGATAACAAATTATCCTTATGAATTTTTAATAAATTAGGGATCTTATTGTAAAGAAGCAATATAAGCATTAAGTCCTTTTGAATAAGTCTATTGCAGCACTAACTATATAATGGTAAAACTTGAACATGTGCCTTTCACTTAAATCAGTGCATAATAAAGATTATAACTAAAATGTCTAAAGTAAGGAAATCATTTGTAATATATTCTTTGACATCATACATTTATGATTTCCAGCTTTGTTTAAATCTGTGCTTTAAGAAACACTCTCCCTATGAGATTTTTGTATTTTTAACTACTTGAATCATTTCCTAACATTTGTGTTCAATTTCCTTCCTTCAGCCCAGATCTATTTAATCATTTTTGAAGGTTATCAGTTTCCATAAAGTATTAGAAAATGGTGTTTGAAATGCCAGTCAGTTTTAAGTTTTAATGCTGTAAATAATGAGTTTGGAGTCATAGGATTTGAAAGGAGGTAAAATATTTTCCAAAGTTTTATATATAAATAAGTAGTTAATTTTGCTTCAGATATTTCAGCAATGCTATCAAATATCAAGCATTATTTTGTACACTCATTAAAAGAGTAGGACATAATAAAATTACTGATTCTCCATAATACAAATGATTTATTAATGTTCTGTTACATTAATGGCAGTGTACATTGAATTCTCTGAAAACCCAATTAGTAAGAGTCCTATTCCCTGCTCCAATCTGAAAAAAAACAGGCTAATTATAAACAATTAGCAGTCTGGGACAAATTTTCGCATTTATTACCGATAGAGGTTAGGTTGGCAGACATGTATTATACTTATGGGGTATAATACTATGGGGAAGTGCAACCACTGATACTGAATACCATATTAAAAGACACATCCACTCAAGTGGTTGTTTCTGGCGTGGAATACCAGAGAAAAGCTAGTGCTGTCCATAAGCAGTCTCACTCCTAAATCAGATTGAAACTAACACGCTCAATTATTGTTCTCAAAATTACTAGTGAAAGCATCACTACACCTCCCTGAGGGGGAAGTGAGTAAATGGACTGAGAGAGCTTATAAATAAATGTGGCAAAAATCACTTCTCTGGTAAATGAGTTGCAAGGAAACAAAATTCCCCTCTGTACTTAGTGCTAAGAGTGTATACTGTGGCATAAAACTATGTCATTAATCTTGGTCTATTGATTTATTTTCTAACAGATTTATTGAGATACAATTCACATATAATAAAGTGTTTTGCTGTGGGTTTATTGTTTTTGTTTTGTTTTCACCCTAGAAGTTAGAGATGCTCCTATGGGTATTTGATGTTTTTGATGAAATGATTACTATTAATTTTAAGTCTTCATTTTAAATGTTTTGTTTTTGTTAGTTTATAGAAACAAATTTTATTTTTGTCTATTTACTTTGCATACAAAATACAATATATTCTCTAACCAATTCTAATTTTGTGTGTATGGATTCTTTCAGAGCTTCTATGCATTTACAAACATGAAGATTTTCCTTCTTCCTTTCATTACTTACTGCATTGTTTCTTTTCCATGTCATGATGTATAATTTAGGACTTCCGGTACAACCTTGAATAGAGGTGGGGATAGTGTGTGCATCCATTTCTCATTTCAAATCTCAAGTGCGATGATTCAAAATGAAATTAGATTTAGTTTTTATATAGATGTCTTTTATCAAGTTGAGGTATTTCTTTTATGCTACATCTGCTAAGCTTTTTGCTTTGTCAAAAATGATTGATTTTTTCAGTTGCTATTTTTACATCAGGAGATAATCAGATCCTTTCCTCCATTTTTCTGTTAATGGTGTGAATTATACTGATGAGTTTTAAAATTTTCAACCACCCTTAAAGACCTGGACCAAATCTTACTCGGTTGTGATGTATTACCTTTTTAAAAAAATCTTTTCATTTTGAAATAATTACAGAATCTCTGGAGGTTGCAAAGAGGCAAGATGTTGATCCTCTGTACATTTCATCCATTTTCCATCAATGGGTTCATCTTATGGTACAGTTGTACAATATCAAAACAAGGAATTTGACATTGGTAAAGTGTGTATGTATAGCTATATTCCATCTTGTCATTTATGTAGATTCAAGTAGCCACCACTAAGGTTAAGGCACAAAACTATCCCATCACCACAAATATCTCCCTCAGTTTATCCCTTTATAGTCATACCCCATACCCACTCCCCTTTCCTAAACTCTTTCTACTTAGGTCTTGCAATCACTAATCTATTCTCCATCTCCATAATTTTGTCATTTTGAGAATTTTATATAAACGAACTCACAGAACATGTGACCTTTTCAGATTTTGTTTCACTCTGAATAATAGCCCCTTGGATCCAGCAAAGTTGTTGCATGTATCAATACTTTATTCCTATTGATTGCTAAGTAGTACTCTGTGGCATGAATATACCATTCTATTGTTTGACACTTTCATTTTTTTCCAGTTTTGGCCAATAGCAATTAAGCTTCAATGAAAATTGTGTACAGACTTTTGTGTGGATATAAGTTTTCATTTCTCTGGGCTAAATGCACAGTAAAGTGATTGCTGGGTCATATCTTAAGTGTATGTTCAGTTTTAAAAGAAACTGCTAAACTATTAAAGCTGTACTATTAACATCCCCACCAGTGATATATGAGAGAGAGAATCTCTGCATCTTCATTAGCATTTGATATTGTCACCATGTTTTATTTTAACTGTTGTAATAATTGTATAGTAATATCTCATTGTGCTCTTATTTGCATTTCCCTAATTGCTAGTGATGTGAACATCTTTCCATGTGCTTATTTGCCATCTGTATATCATGTTCTTTGAAATGGCTTTCCATATCTTTTGCTGTTTCTAAATTGTATTGTTTCCTTTTGCTTAACTGTTAATTTTGAGAGTTTAAAAAATGTATTCCTGGGCTTCCCTGGTGGCGCAGTGGTTGAGAGTCCGCTTGCCGATGCAGGGGACACAGGTTTGTGCCCCGGTCCGGGAGGATCCCACATGCCGCGGAGCGGCTGGGACCGTGAGCCATGGCCGCTGAGCCTGCGAGTCCGGAGCCTGTGCTCCGCAACGGGAAAGGCCACAACAGTGAGAGGCCCGCAAACCGCAAAAAAAAAAGAATGTATTCCTGATTCAAGTCTTTGGTCAGTTATGCAGTTTGCAAATATACTTTCTTCCACTCTGTAGCTTATTGCTTCATCCTCTTTACAGTGTCTCTTGCAGAGCAAACATATTACTTGTGAGGAACCTCAATTTATCCATTGTTTTCTTGTATTGCTGTGCTTTTAGTGACGATTCTAATGAATGTTCAGCAAGTGCTGGTCCAGAAATTTTTCTAAAAATTTTCTATGTATTTTAAAAATTGTTATAGTTTTAAGTTTTACTTTTAAGAACATGATCCATTTTAAATTAATTTCTGTATAAGGTGTTAAATTTAGGTCCAGGTTCATTTTTTGTGTCAGATATCTAATTGCTCTAGTAGCATTTGTTGAAAACACATTTTCAATCTCCCATTGAATTGCTTTTGCATCTTTGTCGAAATTTAGTTGGGCATAGTTGTGTGGACCCATTTATGAGTTCTCTATTCTGTTCCATTGACCCATGTGTCTGTGCCTCTACCAACACCACCCTCTGTTGATTACTGTAGCTATACTGCATGCCCTAATATTAGGTAGGATGAGTCCTCCTATTTTTTTCTTGTTCAAGATTGCTTTAGCTATTTTAGGGACTGTGATTTTCCATATTGTAGTATAAGCCCTGATAGTTGTTGCTTTTTTGTACTGCAAGTGCCTGACAAACTTTGATTGCTGGCATCCATTTCAAGGAGGTATTCACCTCAAAGATGGCTGTCTCCGATAAACAACACTGTCAGCCAGAGGACTAGATAAATGGCCAGGCCACCTCCCCAAATGGAGGTTTCTTTGTTTTAGAGATCTTGGTGGAATTCAATAACTGACCATTTGGGCTACTTGCTTTTTTCTCTTCCCACATTTTCAATTCCTGCTATTATGTTTTAAATTTCCCAATAAAGAGTGAGCCCTTGAAACCCTAGACCCCCCCCCACCCTCGACCCCAATTAAAGCAGAACCTCAGACCCCTGTGTTCTCTTTCTCTCTCTACCCTGAAACCTTGCTGTGTGGCTCCAGTTGCACTATGTAATTTTCAGGTTTTGTAAATAATAAACCTCTATTTTTTCAAAGTTTCCTGTTGGTTATTGCTGAAGGATGTCTTGTAATCATAATAAAAACTACAGGGACTGGTCCAATCACAACTTTGGTTATTGATAGGCTGAGATTTACACAAAACAATTTGCACAGCTGGCGGGATTACATGATTATCCCTGGCAATTAACCAAAGGGAATACCCTTTAGCTGCAACTTGCTTCCTAGCCACCTAACTTAGGTGGGTAGCACACCACCTGGGAAAGGAGCACTGCATGCTGGGGGTATGTTGCGCTGCTATGGGTTTCTCATATTGCCTCTGTCATGCGTGCCTGGGGTCTCCCTCCCAAAATGTCATGGTTACCATAATAATTCAACAATCCCTCCAGAGCAGTGTGATCAAGGCCATATGGTCTAACGTGATGATTAGACTACTAATTTTAAAGACCTTAATTGACTGAATGTGTGTAAGGGTCCTCCACACTTCCAGGCCAAGGAGAGCTAAAAAGGGTGAATTGGACTACAAGGCTATTGTCACTACCCAAGGAGAAGCTCAGAGCTAAAGGCATGAGGAAAGGAAAGAATTCACGTAGGTGAGGAGGATGTGAGACTTTGCCTGCAACCACACTGTGGGTGGGTCGTGCCGGGACTCTGTCTTAACCCAGAAGAGTGAAATAGCCTTGCAACTGGAAATCAGTGTCACAAACAGAGGGAAATACTACAGAGGCCTATGGCCTCTTTGTCACCACTTCACTCACTACTGTTCCTCTTCATCCCCTAAACTGAGGGTATATTGTGGATCCAATCCCTGATATGATGTTACTAAAAAATTAATGGACAAATATAAATGGTCTGAACATCTGGTGCTGGAGCCTCCTAAGAACCCTGCAGTGGTACTTCACTTCACAGCAAGGTACTTTTGCTCCTTGATAAATGCAAAATCCTTTGGGAGCGTCCTGAGTGTTATTCAATGCCACTCATACCAGTATGCCAAGACTCTGGTATTACACATCAGAGGCCTAGGAGTTTTCCCAAAGATCCTTTGCATATTGTGTTAATGGAAGCAGACTCCAATCCTGGAGAGGTCTCTTGGGACACCCTGGAAAGGAAAGCAGACAACTATGAAGAGAGCTCACAGTGATGCCATCCAAAATTGTTGGTAAAAACATGTAAGATTAGGTTAACAAGAGAAAATCAAGAAGTAGAAACTAAGATCCGAAACTCTACCTTAATTGAAATTCAAACCTTTCTTACAGATTTTATGCAGCAGAAAGGAGAGAGGAGAACTAATTGGCAGTTGAAGGGTTTTTTTTAGTTTTTTGTTTGGAATACTCTCTGAATTGTTATTCACAGCTGCCAAAATGTGTCAACTGGTCAGTACTGTATCTCTAAAGTCCCTAAATTCCATAACTTAAAAAAATCCATCTGGGCTACATGCTTGTTGATCCCAAAATATCACAGGTCCTAAGCCCCCTTGGGTCCC
The DNA here is from genome assembly GCF_002837175.3 of Physeter macrocephalus. NCBI lineage: Eukaryota > Metazoa > Chordata > Mammalia > Artiodactyla > Physeteridae > Physeter > Physeter macrocephalus. The sequence continues at coordinate 67,690,941 of NC_041234.1, read as the reverse complement.
CTCTGAACGGGACAGAACCAAGAAACCTACTTTATGAGGTGCCCCTTGGATATTTATTGCCTGGTGCCCTGCTTATCCTTCCAACACTGTGATCACTGCTAAAGCTCATAGTGAATGGAAAACATTAAGATAAAGCCCATGTCCTGCTGCTCAAAATTGGCATGGCCCAATGGGTTTATCATTTACATGTTCATAGTGACCCAAATGACTTTCTCTTCATTTCAAACCCTGAAGAGGTCCCCATTTGACCTTGAGTCCAGAGGATTATTTTTACAGGGAAGCCCTATTACATTATATTGGGATTGCCAAAACCATCCAAAAGGCACTAAAACTCCTAAGAGAAAACTTACATATTCTTTCTCTGTCCTTTGAAGACATAAATCTTACCTTGTTTTGGAAGATAAACACCCCAGGAGGTGACTAAAACTTGCTTGAGACTGCAGAAAAAAAAAAAAAAGAAAGAGGGAAAGAGGACATTTTAATTGATTTTTTCCCTCTTTTTCTCTCTCTACCTGTGGATGTTTTTTTTTTTTTCCCTCTTTTTCTCTCCCTGCCTCTGGATGGTATTGCCAAAATTAATTTGTAAAAGAGCTCTATTTAATTGGTTTAAAAATGAGTGCTTATGAATAAAGTCAGAAATATAATAAAAACTAATGCAAATATTTTTTCAAGTTCACATGATCTAGGAAAATTTTTGATAAACATAAATTTTGTTGATTTAATTAATACAGACATGTCTTTAGAGTTATCAGCATTAAGTATAATACTTTTATTCTACCTAGGTTTACTAAATTCAAATAAGCTCATGTTCTTGGGGCTTCCCTGGTGGCACAGTGGTTAACAATCTGCCTGCCAATGCAGGGGACATGGGTTTGAGCCCCAGTCCAGGTAGATCCCACATGCCGCAGAGCAACTAAGCCCATGTGCCACAACTACTGAGCCTGTGCTCTAGAGCCTGCAAGCCACAACCACTGAGCCCACATGCCACAACTACTGAAGTCCACATGCCTAGAGCCCATGCTCTGCAACAAGAGAAGCCACCACAATGAGAAACCTGTGCACTGCAATGAAGAGTAGACCCTACTCACCACAACTAGAGAAAGCCCACATGCAGCAACGAAGAACCAATGCAGCCAAATTATAAATAAATAAATAAATAAAGCTTCCTCTTTCAGGAAATTTATGGAAAGGACTTTTAATAAATACAGGTTTTGGATAACCTTAAGATCATAAAACTAAACTGGGTAAGAATTTACAGATCTCTAAGGAAAAACTGGATTCATAAAACTGCTAACAAAAGATCAAGATCAACCAGGATACGTTACATGAGACTGAATAAACTGATGAGGATGAATAATAATTTTTGTAACTTTTTGTTTTATTGCTGGTTCTCTAATGTTTTGCTTTTCCACATTTTAGGAAACCTTTTTCTCTTCTCTCTTAAGTTATCAACAATTTGGTAAGATTTACCTTTGTGAACAAAGATGAAACATTTACTTTTTCTCCCTACCTGATCCATCCAAAATTCAGAAAGTCCCAATGAATATTTTTATTTTTGTGGCAGTATAATTATTTGCATAAATTCAATAATCATCTGCTCTTCTTTTAGCAGAACACAATTGGAAAGAATCGTTATATTACCAAGGCTTTGACTGGAATGTTGTCTTTGAGAGAGACATGCATAGACTCAGATATAACCAGAGAGCTTTAAGAAACTGAGGTTAACTTTATGGAGACAATAAAGCCCCTTGGAAGAACATCCTGGTACCTTGCTTACAAAGTTCCCAGCAACCCTACCAGATGAATAAGAATATCCCTTCTTGGCAGGTCCAGAAACCTCAGGATATTTTCAGAACTCCAAGAAAAGAGGAATTTACCCAAATCTATACGTATTACAGGCAAAGTCTGATGGTAAGTCTCGGCTTGGCTTTCCTGGCCCTAAGAGGCCTTTAAAAGTTCAATCTGAGAGTCTTTATGAAAAATTCTAGCAAAGGAGACTTAAAAGAGTCTATATGATCAATTATTATTCTTGCTGCACTTATGTAAAAAAATGGGCCAAGTTTATTGAAATGACTTATTTTGCAAACAAATTAGTCTCAATTTGACTATATTTGGTCAAAATAAAGATAATTTTAGAGAGAAAAATTATTTTTTAGTAGTACACCTTCGTGGATATTAGATTTTAATACTGCCTATTGTCTTTGAGGTTTGTTTTCTATCTGTAAAACTGGACCAGATACTGAATTCTTCTAGTTTCCTCCACTATTTGGCTAAACCTCTCCAAACTAATATTTGCGATTTTTCTTCCACCCTTTTGACTCGGAATCATTGAGAACTAAAACTGCCCTTTTCCTAAAACAATGTAAGTTAAAGAGGGACAACTTTATATAAACTTCAGAGAAATCATTACAACAGTTCTCGTTTGGAGAATATTCATGCCTGTTGCTGTATGGGTCATTCAGAAAGATCACCAGAGACATTCAAACTACAAACTAGGAAAATCTATCAGATTGTTACTGCCTACCTTCAATTCATCTGAAGAGGCTTTGACTCTGATACCTAGAAATCTTGACTGGCTGCCCCTTGGGCTCAAAAATCTGGTTTATATTCTGCTCTAATCATTAGCTATTGTTTTCCTTTTTTTTTTTTTTTTTTGTGGTTCACGGGCCTCTCACTGTTGTGGCCTCTCCCGTTGGGGAACACAGGCTCTGGATGCGCAGGCTCAGCGGCCATGGCTCACGGGCCCAGCCACTCCGCGGCATGTGGGATCTTCCCGGACCGGGGCACGAACCCATGTCCCTTGCATCAGCAGGCGGATTCTCAACCACTGCGCCACCAGGGAAGCCCTGTTTTCCTTTTATATCCATAGAAATGCTTCTTATTAAATACCTGATTGTTTGTACCATATGCCTAACTTCAGTAGCCTACCTGCATCACTGACTCCTGAAATGAGACACAAACTTTAACTGAACTAGCCTATTCTCAGGACTAAAAACTAGTTCAATGAGATATGCAAAAATCTACCAACTCAGGAGAGGTTCAACACTAAATGGCCCAAGGTGTTAATATATTTCACAATATTACCCAAATCTTTGAACACATTCCTAGGGCTCCTGAGATTACTGACTTAGTTTCATTGGGAGACACTTCAAGTGTGGGAAAATGGCTACAAGCTGGATTTCAGATTATTGCCTGTATGATTATGGAATTTTCTACTATAAACCTATTCAGATGTGTACTTTCTGGGTTACAACATGTCCTACCCCTAACTTTTAGCATGTCAGCTACCCAGGCAGTTAGTTTCCTCACCATTGACTCTGATGCCTCTGCATCTCAGAGTGGATTGCAGTGTAAGCCCTGAAAGTGGTTTTTATTTATTTAGTTAGTTAGTTTTCCTACTGCAAATGCATGACAATTTTTGATTGCTGAGGCTTCCATTTCAAGAAGGCATTCACTTCAAAGATGACTATCTTGAATAAACACACTGCCAGGCACAGGACAAGATACAGAGTCAGGTTGCCTCCCCACACTGAGGATCCTTTGTATTAGAGGTCTTTGCTGATTTCAATAACTGATCATTTGGACTACTTGATTTTTTTTTTTTGTCTTCCAGCGCTTTAATATCCTGTGCTAATGTTTTAAATCACCAGTAATGATCCTGTGAAACTCTAGGCTCCTGCCTGAGACACCAATAAAGGCAGAAACCCAGGCCCATGTGCTCTCTCTCTCTCTCTCTCTCTCTCTCTCTCTCTCTCTCTCTCTCTCTCCCCCAACGACCCCAGGTGTGCTGTGTAAATTCCACATCTTTTAAGTAATAAACTACATTTTTTTTCAAAATTTCCTGATGGTTATTGCTGAAAGGTGTCTTGCGTAAAGGTAATTTTGAAGATATTTCATAACAATCAGTGAAAAATGTTACCAAAATTTAAAAAGTAACTTTCAATTTTACTGTACCTGAAATTGGTAATAATCTGAGTTACTAATTTCATAGGTGTCATATTATTTTTGGTTAGTTTCTCCTTTTTTGAAAGCTTTATTGAAGTATAATTAACATATAAAATTCACCTATTAAATTGTATGATTCAAATGATTTTAGTATATTCACAGAAATTCACATCCACCACCACAATTAATTTTGGAAAAATTTAATTATCCTCCAAAGTAGCCTGCACCCTCAAGTCATCATTCCCAATCCCCATATCACCTCCATCCCTGGGCAATAACTAATCTATTATCTGTCTCCACAGATTTGCCTGTTCTGAACATTTCATAAAAATGGAATTATACAATATTTGTGATTGACTTATTTGTGATTGGCCTCTTACACTTAGCATAACCTTTCTAAGGTTCATTAATGTTGCAGCATGTATCAGTACTTCATTTCTTTATATTGCTTAATAATATTCCATTGCATAGATATACTGTATTTTTATTTCCATAGTCTTCTGTTAATGCACATTTGAATTGTTTCCACCTTTGGTTATTATGAATAATGCTGAATGAACATTCATGTATAAGTTTGTTGTAACCACATTTTTTTCATTTCTTTTGATATATATATATAATATGTATATATATATATAATATATATATATATAATTGCTGGATTGTATGGTAGCTCTGTGTTTCCCTTTTTGATGACCAAGGTGACTTCACCACTTTACACTGCCACCAGTAGTTCATAAGGGTTCAAATTTAACCCCATCTTCTCCAAACTATCTTTTAAATTATAGCTGTTCTGGTGGGTGTGACATGATATCTCAGAATGATCTGTATTTGTATTTTCCTGATGACTAATTACATTGAGTATCTTTTCATGGGTTTACTGGCCCTTGTATCTTCTTTGGGGACACATCTATTTAAATCTTTTAAATGGGTTTTCATTTTATTATTTAGATGTAAGAGTTCTTTTTATATCCTGCATACAATTCCCTTATCAAATGTGTGATTTGCAAATATTTTCTCCAATTATCTGGGTTGTGTTTTTCTTTCTATTGGAGTCTTTTGGAGCATAAAATTTTCTGCCCATTTATTTTCTTCCTTTGGAATAAGGTACGTTTGCTTGTTTCCTTTTATGCTTCTTCATTTTTTGTTGAAAATTGGACATTTGAAAAAACAGCAAAGTCTCCCAGTCTATGCAGATTGGCTCTGTGCCTGGGAAGTCCTTCACTAATGAGCTGGACTTGCTCTGACCTTAATGATCAAACCCAAAATGAAAGCTTAAAATCTTCTCAGGTATTTTCTGAGCATGCTTCTTAACTGGACACATGTCTCACTTTTATGATTTCCCCCATGCATGGTTCCTTTGGAATGTCTTCACTTTCCAAGTAGTCTCATCCCAACTTCTCCTTAGGGTCTTAGAATTTACATTGTTTATTTCTACATGTAATCTTTTGCCCCAGGCCTCTGTGGGTGTCTAGTGCTCCTTACCTTTCATAAGAAGTGTCTGACACTTCTCTCTACCTAAGATCTGAGTTAGGCAGGACAGAGACAATCCTTCAGGCAGTCCCCCTGCCTGAAGGCTAGAATATTGCAAATAATGTCCATTCTGTTCCCTCGAGTTTCAGGGAGAGAATTGGCATCTGGTCTATTGCCTCCTTCAGAGCAAACTATACCATGCTAGTGAAAAAGTAGGGCAAGTGTGAGAAAAAAAAATGCCATGAAATTTCATAAGGTTTCATAAGGTTTCTCTTGATTGGGAGTTTACTTCGTTGTGGTAGGACTTTAGCTATTTTCCAGAGTTCCTATAAAGCTATTTTATCTGGTTTCTGTTTGTGTTTTGATGTTTCGGTGGGGACCAAGAGCTTGGAGCTTCCTATTCCACTATTTTGCTGATGTCACTTCTACAATCAGCATCTTAACCTAAAACAATGTTGTGATTAATATAACATAATTTCAATAGTACAGAAATCTTTTCCTGTAATATAACCCAGTTCCATTTCACCTCCTTTGTATTATTACTGTCACACAAAGAAAGTATATCTTATACAACCCCCCCCACCACCACTCCTGCTCAGGGTTTGTCATTGTTCTTTATAAAATGTATTGCTCTTGCTATAGTTGTTGAAATTTGTTTGGTAGTGACTTTCTTGGACTAATTTGGTAAAGTCTGTATTCCCTGTCATATGTGATAGTGAAATCTCCGCTAGGTTAGCTTAGTGTTCAGTTAACAATTAGACACAGTTTTTATTAAAGGCCTTCAATCAATGAGACTTTTTTTTCCCCAGTTAGGGGCCCTGAATGTATGTGTATGTGTATGGGGGTGACTATTTACAATTCTTCCTAAGCCTTCACTTCCTCCTAGTACAAACCTCAAGGTCAGCCAGAGGTGATCAATTAGGGTCCTTTTGGGTCTTTCTTGGGCATGCTCTTGCTTTGAACATGTATGTGGGCTTCCAGATATGCAGAAACATGTAAGAGATTTCAAAGCTCCTGTTTAGTCTATTTGGGCTTCTATAACTAAATACTATAAACTGCATGGCTTATAAGGAACAGAAGTTTATTCCTCACAGTTCTGGGGACTGGAAAGTCTAAGATCAAGGTGCCAGCAGATTCAGTGTCTGATCAGGACCTACTTCCTGGTTCATTGATGACTACCTTCTCACTGTAACCTCACACAGTGTAAGGGGATGAGGGAGCTTTCTGGATTTCTTTCATAAGGACACTAATCCCATTCATGAGGACTCCACCCTCATGACCTAATCACTTTCTAAAGTCCCCACTTCAAAATAACATTACATGGGGCATTAACACATGAATTTTGAGGGGATACAAATATTTAGTCTATAGCATTCCTCACCTGGTACTCCCAAATTTATTTCTTTCTCATATGCAAAATACATTTATTCTGTCACAGTAGCCTCAAAAGTCTTAACTTGTTCCATCATCAACTTGAAAGTCTAAAATCTAAAATCTCTTCTACATATCATTTAAATTAGATATGGGTGCAAAATCAAGGTATTGTTTATTCTGAGGAAAATTGTGATCCTGTGAAATCAATATGTTATTTGCTTCCAAAACACAATGGAGGGACAGGCATAGGTTATATATTCCCATTCCAAAAGGGAGAAATAGGAAAGAAGAAAAGGTTAACAGGTCCCACGTAAGTCTAAAAGCAAATGGGGCAAATTTCTTTATACCTTAAACTTGAGAATATTTATTTGGTTCAGTCCTCCACCCTCCCATCCCACTGCTGTAGAGTTCCCATCTTCTGGATACACTGGGACAGGTGTCCTGACTTCCAGACCCACTGAGGTAGTGGTCCTGTCCCCACAGTCTTGCCAGGCAGGGTTTGGCCCTCCAAGGTTTTGGACAATCTTACCCTTATGGCCCAGCCCACAACTCTCCTGAGGTGGGGTCCTATGCTTATGGTTCTGCCTGGCATCCTTTCAAATCTAGGTGGAGACAGCCACACCCCCAAAGCCCCCTACACTGTGCATGCCAACAGAGATAGCACCACAAGGATGCTACCACAGTTTGCTGCTTTATTTTTTGGAGGTGCAACTGCCATGGACTGCACCACTCCAGAGACTGCAAGAGCAGCACTGGGGGCAGCCAAGGACCATGCCACCAGAGAATGGGAAGCGGAGCTCACCACATCAGGCAATGCTGGGCAGGGCATGCAGAGGTGTCTCCTCTTTTGCATTCTTCCATTGTTTTCAACAATGGCTCCTGGCTTCTGCTGAGATGGCTGACTGATCTTACCAAATGGTCCTTTGGCCACACCTTTAGTGTTCTCTCCCAAACATGCTTTCTCCTTCTTTACAATATGGATAAGCTGATAATTTCCCAAATCTTTAAGTTCTGCTTCCTCTTCAATTAACAATTCTATGTTTAAGTCATTTCTGCTTCTCACTTTTTTTACTATAAGCAGTCCGGAGGACCCAAACTGCTCCTTCAACACTTTGCTTAAAAATTGCTTCAGCTAAATAGGTAACTTCATTGCTCACAAGTTCTACCTTACACAATATACGAAAACATGAACATAATTCAGCCAGATTCTTTGCCACTTTATAACAAGGATCACCTTTCTTCCAGTTTCCATCTGAGACCTCATCAGAATGGCCTTTACTGCCCATATTTCTACCAACATTTAGTTCAAGATTACTTTAGGCATACTCTAAGAAGGTGGAGGCTTTCTATACAGCTTTCCTCTTTTCTTTCTGAGTCCTCATGAGAATCACCCTTAAAGGTCTGTTCACGGCAATGTAGGTTTTTTCTAGCATGCACCTCAAAAGTCTTCTAGCCTCTACCCATTATCCAGTTCCAAAGCTGCTTCCACATTTTTAAGTATTTGTTACAGAAGTACCCCACTCCTCAGCACCAATTTTTTTGGTTCAGTCAGGCTGCGAATCAATTCCCAAAAGTCCCGCCTCCAAAAAACATCACATTGAGTGTTAGGATTTAACATTTGAGTTTTGAGGGGGCATAAGCATTCAGTCTATAGCAGACCTTATGGACAGCTTCTTCCTCAGATCGTCAAAAATGGAAATTTTAAAGAGTTTTTGACAAGGCTCCTGTATACCTCAGGCCATTAAATGTTTTTGAAAAATTTCTGGAGACACTCTCCTATTCAGGTCAAATAACAAAAATACCCTGGGCATGAATCTCTTCTAGGGAGATGCAAGACAGGTTAAATAGTGACAATGCTCTGTGGATGGGACTTTTCTGAGGAGCTCCAAACCTTGTCTGCCCCCTTTGGTGGATGCAAGTCTGCTGGATTTGGGGGAAAGATGTTGCTCAAATTACAATGCCTCAAAACTTACTTTTCTTATTAAAGTTCAGCAGTGTTTCTTGAATAAATGCTTCTCAGATTTTTTCAAGCCTTTGGGTATCTTCCAGAGTTCTGAAAAATTTAATTTTGTAATAATATTTTTTTCCTTTATGGAAGGACAAATTCAGTACTCCACTCTGAAATTCCTACCCCCTGTACTTACTTAGTTGTGTAACTTAGGCAGGTTACTTTTCCACCTGTATCTCAGTTTCTTTCTCTCTAAATGGAGATCATTACAGTATCTACTTCATATGGTTATTGTAGAACTGGTAGGTTAGATCTTGCACATAAGTCTTTTAATACAGTAAGCCCACATCAGCATTATGTTAAATGATTAGTGTTATATATAAAAGTTATCTCCATCCTGATGTATAAATATATTTCTCCTTTTGTCAGTTAACAGTAAAATTAACTTCAATTTGCAGAATTTTAATTATGAAGATATTTTCTTGAATTTATTGCATATATCATTGTATAAATGTTGATACTTTTAAGAATAATTATTATAAATATAATAATCTTCAAGCAAAAGTACAAGGATAGTTCTTGTTCTGTTCCACCAGGACATGTTCTCTATCAGGACATGACCTATTTGTGAGTGGTTCTTTGCCCAATTTCCTCAAGGATCTCCTTTCTTTCATTTTGTAAACAGTGAAAATGAGAGCTCTGAAAGGCAACCAGTTTAATTAGGTATATTTACTAAAGAGTTGGAAAGATTGCTTGCTTGATGTTTTCACTGAAACTCTAAAGCAAGCAAGCTCTGGACAAGCTTAATTTTCTCTTAATCTACAACCCCAAGAATCAAAATCACCTTCAGTTCCAAACACAGCTTGTTTTGATTTCTGTGCCTTAGAACTTATTTTCTTTATCTAAAAAAATTCTTATCTTAATTACAGGAGACTTTACCCTAAGTAAACTCTAGGACAAATATTCAAGTATTTTCAATGGTATAGTTCTTTTCTAAATAAAGTCAAATACATTTTTAACTTTATGAAACAGCATGGTCCAAATATCACAAAAGGAGAAGTAATTCAGTTAACAATGATATACTGTTCATAAATATCCAAAAGATTTTCTCAAATAATGCTATTTTCTTTGATATATCGCTTGTTCTATTAAAGTCAAGAAGGCAGGATACAATTATAGAGCCACAAAACGTGGAGGTAATAGAGTCTTTGATTTAGTTAAACTAACACACATGCACTGCATAATGTCATAATTATATCTTTCTGATATTAAAACATCAAAATTACCTTTGAAAGTAGTGGCTGATGCTTCCCTGAAAATTAAAAATATTTTCAGTCTAATTTAGCCCATGGTGTTAACCTCTTACATGGAAGTTATAATAGACTTTTGTTTTGAAAATTCAGTAATGTGATGCATCTTTAAATGTAGAATTTTGGTAGTAGAAGTGCTGAACTTCCAATATGAAAGTGTGGAAATATATGGGCTTGGGTGAGGATTTAAAATTTTTTCAGGTTATAAATTAGTACTTCATTCCTGAGTGTTTCATTAAGAGCAATTCTTCAGCAAAAAAAGCACAGACATTCAGTTCCTCCAAGGCCTAAAGAGGGAGAAAGCTCTACTAATAAGAAACCATTTCCACTCAAAGTCGGTGAATCAAAACAGAAGACATTAAGAGTTAAAGCAAATCAATAGTTTACAAAATAGCCTGTTGCCTCTCATCACCTATATGCATTAATTTGAATCATGAAAGGTTGCAAATCTACCTAGTGAGAATGTTGAATTAACTTTTAAGCCTTGAAGCCTACAGAGTCTTTAAACTGAGATTTGGAAAAATCTCCAGAGCGCAACAAAATTAACAACATTAATATTCTATTTGTAATCAATATTTGAAGCTTTCCCTCCTGGGATGGTCTTATTTTCCATTAAAAAGAGGTCATCAAATGTAAACACATGGACATCATTTCTGGATATTTTTCTTTAAACCTAGATTGCCAATTTCAATTCTTAAAAATATTTTATCAGGAAATCCTTGAGGTCATAATATTTCACGGCTTAAATTTCAAGATGAATGCTTTTATAGCAGACAGATACAGTTTTCAATTAGTTTAGACATACATATATGACTTGAATTGCACATCATTTTAGTAGAAAAAATATAGTGATGCTGCATTTTTTATTTTCTATTTTTACTGGACTACCCACATAGTAAAAAAGTGAATACCAATCTTAATATTTAACTCATTGTAGAGTTACATTCCATCTAAATTTCAATGACATGTTTTGACAATCATGTACCAACACTGAAGCAATGTGGCTACTTTGAAGCCATCTTTAGACTTTGATCAGCACAATTAGATATTCATTATTGAACTGTTTCTACTTTTGAACTTAATTAAATTAAATTAATTTATTTATTTGCCAGTTAAACATTTTTTTAACATCTTTATTGGAGTATAACCGTTTTACAATAGTGTGTTAGCTTCTCATTTACAACAAAGTGAATCAGTTATACATATACATATGTTCCCATATCTCTTCCCTCTTGCGTCTCCCTCCCTCCCACCCTCCCTATCCCACCCCTCTCGGTGGTCACAAAGCACAGAGGTGATCTCCCTGTGCTATGCGGCAGCTTCCCACTAGCTATATAATTTACATTTGGTAGTGTATATAAGTCCCTGCCACTCTCTCACTTCATCAAAGATTACCCTTCCTCCTCGCCATGTCCTCAAGTCCATGCTCTAGTAGGTCTGTGTTTTATTCCCGTCCTACCACTAATCTCTTCATGACATTTTTCTTTCTTAGATTCCATATATATGTGTTAGCATACGGTATTTGTTTTTCTCCTTCTGACTTACTTCACTCTGTATGACAGACTCCAGGTCTATCCACCTCATTACAAATAACTCAGTTTCATTTCTTTTTATGGCTGAGTAATATTCCATTGTATATATGCGCCACATCTTCTTTATCCATTCATCTGTTGATGGACACTTAGGTTGCTTCCATGTCCTGGCTGTCATAAATAGAGCTGCAATGAACATTTTGGTACATGACTCTTTTTGAATTATGGTTTTCTCAGGGTATATGCCCAGTAGTGGGATTGCGGGGTCGTATGGTAGTTCTATTTGTAGATTTTTAAGGAACCTCCATACTG
>NC_041234.1:67674812-67678761 GCF_002837175.3 Physeter macrocephalus | reverse complement strand
TCTAATTTCATACTTTTACATGTAGCTGTCCAGTTTTCCCAGCACCACTTATTGAAGAGGCTGTCTTTTTTCCACTGTATATCCTTCCCTCCTTTAAAATTAAATTAATTTATTTATTTGCCAGTTAAACATTTTTAAAAAATTATTGTAGAAAACCACTTAACATGAGATCTACACTGTTGGTAAAATTTTAAGAGTACAGTAAGTATTGTTGACTATAGGTGCAGTGTTGTACAGAAGATCTCAAGAACTCATTCATTTTGCTTAACTAGAAAAAAATTATTTTTTAACATCTTAATTGGAGTATAACTGCTTTACAATGGTGTGCTAGTTTCTACTTTACAACAAAGTGAATCAGCTATACATATAAATACATCCCCACATATCCTCCCTCTTACGTCTCCCTCCAAACCTCCCTATCCACCCCTCTAGGTGGTCACAAAGCACCAAGGTGATCTCCCTGTGCTATGCAGAAGCTTCCAACAAGCTACCTATTTTACATTTGGTAGTGTATATATGTCCATGCCACTCTCTCACTTCGTCCCACCTTACCCTTCCCCCTCCTCATGTCCTCAGGTCCATTCTCTACGTCTGCGTCTTTATTCCTGTCCTGCCCCTATGTCCTTCAGAACCTTTTTTTTTTTGGTTCCATATATATGTGTTAGCATATGGTATTTGTTTTTCTCTTTCTGACTTACTTCACTCTGTATAACAGACTCTAGATCCACGAACCTCACTACAAACAACTCAATTTTGTTTCCTTTTATGACTGAGTAATATTCCATTGTATATATGTTTCACATCTTCTTTACCCATTCATGTGTCGATGGACATTTAGGTTGTTTCCATGTCCTGGATATTGTAAATAGATCTGCAATGAGTATTGTGGTACATGACTCTTTTTAAAATATGGTTTTCTCTGGGTATATGCCCAGTAGTGGAATTGGTGGGTCGTATGGTAGTTCTATTTTTAGTTTTGTAAGGAACCTCCATAATGTTCTCCATAGTGACTATATAAATTTATATTCCCACCAACAGTGCAAGAGTGTGCCCTTTCCTCTGCACCCTCTCCAGCACTTATTGTTTGTAAATTTTTTGATGATGGCCATTCTGACTGGTGTGAGGTGATACCTCATTGTAGTTTTGATTTACATTTCTCTATTGATTAGTGATGTTGAGCATTTCTTCACGTGTTTGTTGGCAATCTGTGTATCTTCTTTGGAGAAATGTCTATTTAAATCTTCTGCCCATTTGTGGATTGGGTTGTTTGTTTTTTGATATTGAGTTTCATGAGCTGCTTGTACATTTTGGAGGTTAATCCTTTGTCAGTTGCTTCATTTGCAAATATTTTCTCCTATTTTGAAGGATGTTTTTTCATCTTGTTTTTGGTTTCCTTTGCTGTGCAAAAGCTTTTAAGTTTCATTAGGTCCCATTTGTTTACTTTTGTTTTTATTTCCATTTCTCTAGGAGGTGGGTCAAAAAGGATCTTGCTGTGATTTATGTCATAGCTCCATACTGTTCTCCATAGTGGCTGTATCAATTTACATTATTCCCACCAGCAGTGCAAGAGGGTTCCCTTTTCTCCACACCCTCTCCAGCATTTATTGTTTCTAGAGTTTTTGATGATGGCCAATCTGACCGGTGTGAGATGATATCTCATTGTCGTTTTGATTTGCATTTCTCTAATGATTAATGATGTTGAGCATTCTTTCATGTGTTTGTTGGCGATCTGTATATCTTCTTTGGAGAAATGTCTATTTAGTTCTTCTGCCCATTTTTGGATTGGGTTGTTTGTTTTTTTGTTATTGAGCTGCAAGAGTTGCTTATAAATTTTGGATATTAGTCCTTTGTCAGTTGCTTCGTTTGCAAATATTTTCTCCCATTCTGAGGGTTGTCTTTTGGTCTTGTTTATGGTTTCCTTTGCTGTGCAAAAGCTTTGAAGTTTCATTAGGTCCCATTTGTTTACTTTTGTTTTTATTTCCATTTCTCTAGGAGGTGGGTCAAAAAGGATCTTGCTGTGATTTATGTCATAGAGTGTTCTGCCTATGTTTTCCTCTAAGAGTTTGATAGTGTCTGGCCTTACATTTAGGTCTTTTACCCATTTTGAGTTTATTTTTCTGTATGGTGTTCGAGAGTGTTCTAATTTCATTCTTTTACATTTAGCTGTCGAGTTTTCCCAGCACCACTTATTGAAGAGGCTGTCTTTTTTCCATTGTATATTCTTGCCACCTTTATCAAAATTAAGGTGACCATATGTGTGTGGGTTTGTCTCTGGGTTTTCTGTCCTGTTCCATTGATCTATAGTTCTGTTTTTGTTCCAGTACCATACTGTCTTGATTACTGTAACTTTATAATACAGTCTGAAGTCCCAGAGCCTGATGCCTCCAACTCTCTTTTTCTTTCTCAACATTGCTTTGGCTATTCAGGGTCTTTTCTGTTTCCATACAAATTGTGAAATTTTTTGTTCTAGTTCTGTGAAAAATGCTATTGGTAGTTTGATAGGGATTGCACTGAATCAGTAGATTGCTTTGTGTAGTAGAGTCATTTTCACAGGGTTGATTATTCCAATCCAAGAACATGGTATACCTCTCCATCTGTTTGTATCATCTTTAATTTCTTTCATCAGTGTCTCATATATTTCTGCATACAGGTCCTTGGTCTACTTAAGTAGGTTTATTCTTAGGTAATTTATGCTTTTTGTTGGAATGGTAAATGGGAGTGTTTCCTTAATTTCTCTTTCAGATGTTTCATCATTAGTGTTTAGGAATGCAAGACATTTCTGTGCATTAATTTTGTATCCTGATACCTTACAAAATTCGTTGATTAGCTCTAGTAGCTTTCTGGTAGCATGCTTAGGATTCTCTATGTATAGTAGCATGGCATCTGCAAACAGTGAGAGCTTTACTTCTTCTTTTCTTATTTGGATACCTTTTATTTATTTTTCTTCTTTTATTGCTGTGGCTAAATCTTCCAAAACTATGTTGAATAAAATGGTGAGAGTGGACAATGTTGTATTGGTCCTGATCTTAGTGGAAATGGTTTCAGTTTTTCACCATTGAGAAAGATGTTGGCTGTGGGTTTGTCATATATGACCTTTATTATGTTGAGGAAAGTTTCCTCTATGCATACTTTCTGGAGGGTTTTTATCATAGAAGGGTGTTGTAATTTGTCAAAAGTTTTTCTGCATCTATTGACATGGACATGATCATATGGTTTTCTTCCTTCAGTTGGTTAATATGGTTGATCACATTCATTGATTTGCACATATTGAAGAATGCTTGCATTCCTGGGATAAACCCCACTTGATCTTGGTGTCTGATACTTTCAATGTGCTTTTGGATTCTTTTTGCTAGTATTTTGTTGAGTTTTTTTGCATCTATGTTCATCAGTGATATTGGCCTGTAGTTTTCTTCTTTGTGACATCTTTGTCTGGTTTTGGTATCAGGATGATGACGGGCTCATAGAATGAGTTTGGTAGTGTTCCTCCCTCTGCTAACATTTGGAAGAGTTTGAGAAGGAGAGGTGTTAGCTCTTCTCTAAATGTTTGATAGAATACACCTGTGAAGCCATCTGGTCCTGGGCTTTTGTTTGTTGGAAGATTTTTAATCAAAGCCTCAATTTCAGTCCTTGTGATCAGTCTGTTTTTCTTCCTGGTTCAGTCTCGGAAGGTTGTGCTTTTGTAAGAATCTATCCAATTCTTCCAGGTTTTGCATTTTATTTCATATAGCTGCTTGTAGTAATCTCTCATGAGCCTTGTATTTCTGCAGTGTCAGTCATTACTTATTTTTTTCATGTCTAATTCTATTGATTTGAGTCTTCTCCCTTTATTTATTTATTTTTTTAATTTTTTTTTAATTTTTAATTTTTTATTTTTTTAACATCTATTGGAGAATAACTGTTTTACAATGGTGTGTTAGTTTCTGCTTTACAACAAAGTGAATCAGTTATA
>NC_041234.1:67671614-67674628 GCF_002837175.3 Physeter macrocephalus | reverse complement strand
TCTTTTCATTTTGTTTATGGTTTCCTTTGCTGTGCAAAAGCTTTTAAGTTTCATTAGGTCCCATTTGTTTTTTTTTGTTTTTATTTGCATTTCTCTAGGAGATGGGTCCAACAGGATCCTGCTGTGATTTATGCCATAGAGTGTTCTGCCTATGTTTTCCTCTAAGAGTTTGATAGTGTCTGGCCTTACATTTAGTTCTTTAATCCATTTTGAGTTTATTTTTGTGTGTGGTGTTAGGGAGTGTTCTAATTTCATACTTTTACATGTAGCTGTCCAGTTTTCCCAGCACCACTTATTGAAGAGGCTGTCTTTTCTCCACTGTATATCCTTCCCTCCTTTATCAAAGATAAGGTGACCATATGTGTGTGGGTTTATCTCTGGGCTTTCTCTCCTGTTCCATTGATCTATATTTCTGTTTTTGTGCCAGTACCATACTGTCTTGATTACTGTAGCTTTGTAGTAGAGTCTGAAGTCAGGGAGCCTGATTCCTCCAGCTCCATTTATCTTTCTCAAGATTGCTTTCGCTATTCAGGGTCTTTTGTGTTTCCATACAAATTGTGAAATTTTTTGTTCTAGTTCCGTAAAAAATGCCAGTGGTAATTTGATAGTGATTGCATTGAATCTGTAGATTGCGTTGAGTAGTATAGTCATTTTCACAATATTTATTATTCTAATCCAAGAACATGGTGTATTTCTCCACCTATTTATATCATCTTTAATTTCTTTCATCAATGTCTTATAGTTTTCTGCATACAAGTCTTTTGTCTCCTTAGGTAGGTTTATTCCTAGATATTTTATTCTTTTTGTTGCAATGGTAAATGGGAGTGTTTTCTTAATTTCACTCTCAGATTTTTCATCATTAGTGTATAAGAATGCCAGAGATTTCTGTGCATTAATTTTGTATCCTGCTACTTTACCAAATTCATTGATTAGCTCTAGTGGTTTTCTGGTAGCATCCTTAGGATTCTCTATGTATAATATCATGTCATCTGCAAATAGTGACAGCTTTACTTCTTCTTTTCCTATTTGGATTCCTTTTATTTCTTTTTCTTCTCTGATTGCTGTGGCTAGAACTTCCAAAACTATGTTGAATAAGAGTGGTGAGAGTGGGCAACCTTGTCTTGTTCCTGATCTTAGTGGAAATGGTTTCAGTTTTTCACCATTGAGAACAATGCTAGCTGTGGGTTTGTCATATATGGCCCTTATTATGTTGAAGAAAGTTCCCTCTATGCCTAATTTCTGCAGGGTTTTTATCATAAATTGGTTTTGAATTTTGTCAAAAGCTTTCTTTGATCATATTGTTTTTCTTCTTCAGTTTCTTGATATGGTGTATCACGTTGATTGATTTGCGTATATTGAAGAATCCTTGCATTCCTGGAATAAACCCCACTTGATCATGGTGTATGATCCTTTTAATGTGCTGTTGGATTCTGTTTGCTAGTATTTTGTTGAGGATTTTTGCATCTATGTTCATCAGTGATATTGGCCTGTAGTTTTCTTTCTTTGTGACGTCTTTGTCTGGTTTTGGTATCAGGGTGATGGTGGCCTCATAGAATGAGTTTGGGAGTGTTCCTCCCTCTGCTATCTTTTGGAAGAGTTTGAGAAGGATAGATGTTAACTCTTCTCTAAATGTTTGATAGAATTCGCCTGTGAAGCCATCTGGTCCTGGGCTTTTGTGTGTTGGAAGATTTTTAATCACAGTTTCAATTTCAGTGCTTGTGATTGGTCTGTTCATATTTTCTATTTCTTCCTGGTTCAGTCTCGGCAGCTTGTGCATTTCTAAGAATTTGTCCATTTCTTCCAGGTTGTCCATTTTATTGGCATACAGTTGCTTGTAGTAATCTCTAATAATCTTTTGTATTTCTGCAGTGTCAGTTGTTACATCTCCTTTTTCATTTCTAATTCTATTGATTTGAGTCTTCTCCCTTTTATTCTTGATGAGTCTGGCTAATGGTTTATCAATTTTTTTTATCTTCTCAAAGAACCAGCTTTTAGTTTTATTGATCTTTGCTATCGTTTCCTTCATTTCTTTTTCATTTATTTCTGATTTGATCTTTATGATTTCTTTCCTTCTGCTAAATTTGGGGTTTTTTTAATCTTCTTTCTCTAATTACTTTAGGTGCAAAGTCGGTTGTTTATTCAAGATGTTTCCTGTTTCTTAAGGTATGATTGTATTGCTATAAACTTGCCTCTTAGAACTTCTTTTGCTGTATCCCATAGGTTTTGGGTCATTGTGTCTCCATTGTCATTTGTTTCTAAGTATTTTTTGATTTCCTCTTTGATTTCTTCAGTGATCACTTTGTTATTAAGTAGCGTATTGTTTAGCCTTGATGTGTTTGTATTTTTTACTGAACATTTCCTGTAATTGATATCTACTCTCATAGCATGGTCGGAAAAGATACTTGATATGATTTCAATTTTCTTAAATTTACCAGGGCTAGGTTTGTGACCCAATATATTATCTATCCTGGAGAATGTTCCATGGGCACTTGAGAAAAATGTGTATTCTGTTGTTTTTGGATGGAATGTCCTTTAAATATCAATTAAGTCCATCTTGTGTAATGTATCATTTAAAGCTTGTGTTTCCTTATTTATTTTCATTTTGGATGATCTGTCCATTGGTGAAAGTGGGGTGTTAAAGTCCCCTACTATGATTGTGTTACTGTCGATTTTCCCTTTTATGGCTGTTAGTATTTGCCTTATGTATTGAGGTGCTCCTATGTTGGGTGCATAAATATTTACAATTGTTATATCTTCTTCATAGATCGATCCCTTTATCATTATGTAGTGTCCTTCTTTATCTCTTGTAATAGTTTTTATTTTAAAATCTATTTTGTCTGATATGAGAATTGCTGGTCCAGTTTTCTTCTGATTTCTATTTGCGTAGAATATCTTTTTCCATCCCCTCACTTTCAGTCTGTATGTGTCCCTAGGTCTGAAGTGGGTCTCTTGTAGGCAGCACATATATGGGTCTTATTTCTGTATCCATTCAGCCAGTCTATGTCTTTTGTTTT
>NC_041234.1:67670524-67671268 GCF_002837175.3 Physeter macrocephalus | reverse complement strand
CCTTTCCTATATTAGGGAAGTTTTCAACTATAATCTCTTCAAATATTTTCTCAGTCCCTTTCTTTTTCTCTTCTTCTGGGAACCCTATAATTCGAATGCTGGTGCATTTAATGTTGTCCCTGAGGTCTCTGAGACTGTCCTCAGTTCTTTTCATTCTTTTTTCTTTATTCTGCTCTGCAGTAGTTATTTCCACTATTTTATCTTCCAGGTCATTTATCCGTTCTTCTGCCTCAGTTATTCTGCTATTGGTCCCATCTAGAGTATTTTTCATTTCATTTATTGTGTTGCTCATCATTGCTTGCTGCCTCTTTATTTCTTCTAGGTCATTGATAACTGTTTCTTGCAATTTGTCTATTCTATATCCAAGATTTTGAGTCATCTTTACTATCATTTTTCTGAATTCTTTTCCAGGTAGACTGTCTATTTCCTCTTCATTTGTTAGGTCTGGTGTGTTTTTATCTTGCTCCTTCATCTGCTGTGTGTTTTTCTGTCTTCTCATTTTGCTTATCTTACTGTGTTTGGGGTCTCCTTTTTGCAGGCTGCAGGTTCGTAGTTCCCGTTGGTTTTGCTGCCTGTCCCCAGTGGCTAAGGTTGGTTCAGTGGGTTGAGTAGGTTTCCTGGTTGGGGGGACTAGTGCCTCTGTTCTGGTGGATGAGGCTGGATCTTGTCTTTCTGGTGAGCAGGTCCACGTCTGGTGGTGTGTTTGGGGATGTTGGTAGCCTTATGATTTTAGGCAGCCTCTCT
>NC_041234.1:67669558-67670430 GCF_002837175.3 Physeter macrocephalus | reverse complement strand
GTTGCTGGTCCTTGAGTGAAGCTGGGTCTTGGTGTTGAGATGGAGATCTCTGGGAGATTTTCACCGTTTGATATTGCGTGGAGCTGGGAGGTCTCTTGTGGACCAGTGTCCTGAGGTTGGTTCTTCCACCTCAGAGACACAGCTCTGACACCTGGCTGGAGTGCCAAGAGCCTTTAATCCACACGGCTCAAAATTAAATGGAGAAAAAATAGAAAGGAAAGAAAGGAAGGAAGGAAGGAAGGAGGGAGGGAGGGAAGGAGTAAAGGAAGGGAGGAAGTAAGAAAGGAAGGAAGGAAGGAAGAAAGGAAGGAAGAGATGAAGGAAGGAAGAAAATAAGAAAGGAAGGAAGGAAGGAAAAGAGGAAGAAATGGAGGAAGGAAGGAGGGAAGAAAGGAAGGAAGAAAGAAAGGAAGAAGACAAAATAAAGTATGATAAAATATAGCTATTAAAATAAAAAATAATTATTAAGAAGAAAAATTTCTATTAAAAAAAACAAAAAACTGTCGGTCTAACCCTAGGACAAATGGTGAAAGCAAAGCTATACAGACAAGATCTCACACAGCAGCACCCACATACACACTCACAAAAAGAAAAAAAGGGAAAAATAACAGTATATCTTGCTCCCAAAGTCCACCTCCTCAACTTGGGATATTTCGCTGTCTATTCAGGTTTTCCACAGATGCAGGGAACTTCAAGTTGATTGTGGAGTTTTAGTCTGCTGCTTCTGAGGCTGCTGGAGGAGACCTCCCCCTCTCCTCTTTTTTCGCACAGCTCCTGGGGTTCAGCTTTGGACTTGGCCCCGCCTCTGCGTGTAGGTTGTCCGAGGGCATCTGCCCTTCGCTCAGACAGGACGGGGTTAAAGGAGCAGCTGA
>NC_041234.1:67664066-67669466 GCF_002837175.3 Physeter macrocephalus | reverse complement strand
GCGGCAGAGGCTGGCGTGATGCTGCACTGTCCTGAGGCGTGCCGCACGTTCTCCCAGGGAAGCTGTCCCTGGATCCCGGGACCCCGACTGTGGCGGGCTGCACAGGCTCCTGGGAGGGGCAGTGTGGAGAGTGACCTGTGCTCACACACAGGCGTCTTGGTGGCAGCAGCAGCAACCCTAGCATCCCACACCTTTCTCTGCTGTCCGCGCCGACAGCCGCGGCTCATGCCCGTTTCTGGATCTCCTTTACGCGGTGCCCTTAATCCCCTCTCCTCGCGCCCCAGGAAGCAAAGAGGCAAGAAGAAGTCTCCTGTCTCTTTGGCAGCTCTGCACCCGTTTCTGGCTCTCCTTTATAGGGCGTGCTTAATCCCCTCTCCTCTTGCACCAGGAAACAAAGAGGCAAGAACCCGTTTCTGGAGCTCCTTTAAGCGGCGTGCTTAAAACCCTCTCCTCGCGCACCAGGAAGCAAAGAGGGAAGAAAAGGTCTCTTGCCTATTCGGCAGCTCCAGACTTCAACTGGACTCCCTCCCGGCTAGCCATGGTGCACTAACCCCTTCAGGCTGTTTTCACTCTGCCAACTCCAGACCTTTCCCTGGGATCCGACTGAAGCCCGAGGCTCAGCTCCCTGCACCCGCTGCCCCGGCGGGTGAGCACACAAGCCTCTTGGCCTGGTGAGTGTTGGTCGGCACCAATCATCTGTGCTGGAATCTCTCCTCTTTGCCCTCCGCACCCTGTTGCTGTGCTCTCCTCCTCAGCTCCGGAACTTCCCCCTCCGCCACCCGCAGTCTCCGCCCGTGAAGGGGCTTCTAGTGTGTGGGAACCTTTCCTCTTTCACAGCTCCCTCCCACCGGTGCAGGCCCCGTCCCTATTCTTTGTCTCTGTTTATTCTTTTTTCTTTTGCCCTACCCAGGTATGTGGGGAGTTTCTTGCCTTTTGGGAGGTCTGAGGTCTTCTGCCAGCTTTCGATGGGTGTTCTATAGGAGAAGTTCCACGTGTAGATGTATTTCTGATGTATCTGTGAGGAGGAAGGTGATCTCCGCATCTTACTCTTCTGCTATCTTCTCACCCAGCCTCCCTTTTTTTCGTGATGTGTCTGGCTAATTGTTTATCAATTTTGTTTATCTTCTCAAAGAACCAGCTTTTACTTTTATTGATCTTTGCTATTGTTTTCTTTGTTTCTCTTTCATTAATTGTTTATCAATTTTGTTTATCTTCTCAAAGAACCAGCTTTTACTTTTATTGATCTTTGCTATCATTTTCTTCATTTCCTTTTCATTTATTTCTGATCTGATCTTTATGATTTCTTTCCTTCTGCTAACTTTGGGGTTCTTTTTGTTCCTCTTTCTCTAATTGCTTTAGGTGTGAAGTTAAGTTGTTTATTTGAAATGTTTCTTGTTTGTTGAGGTAGGATTGTATTGCTATAAACTTCCCTCTTAGAACTGCTTTTGCTGCATCCCATAGGTTTTGGGTAGTCGTGTTTTCATTGTCATTTTTTTCTAGGTATTTTTGATTTCCTATTGGATTTCTTCAATGGTCTCTTCTTTATTAAGTAGTGTATTGTTTAGCCTCCATATGTATGTATTTTTTATAGAAAATTTTCTGTAATTGATATCTAGTCTCATAGCATTATGATCAGAAAAGATACTTGATATAATTTCAATTTTCTTAAATGTACCAAAGCTTGATTTGTGACCCAAGATATAATCTATCTTGGAGAATATTCCATGAGCACTTTAGAAGCCAGTGTGTTTTGTTGTTTTGGATGGAATGTCCTATAAATATCTATTAAGTCCATCTTGTTTAATTTATCATTGAAAGCTTGTGTTTCCTTATTTATTTTCATTTTGGATGATCTTTCCATTCATGAAAGTCGGGTGTTAAAATCCCCTACTATTATTGTGTTAGTGTCAATTTCCAATTTATGGCTGTTAGCATTTGCCTCATGTATTGATGTGCTCCTGTATTTGGTGCATAAATATTTACAATTGTTATATCTCCTTCTTGGATTTTTCCCTTGATCATTCTGTAGTGTCCTATTTTGCCTCTGGTAACAGTCTTTATTTTAAAGTCTATTTTGTCTGATTTGAGAATTTCTACTTCAGATTTCTTTTGATTTCCTTTTGCATGGAATTTCTTTTTCCATCTCCTCACTTTCAGTCTTTATGTGTCCCTAGGTCTGAAATGTTTCTTTTATAGACAGCACATATATGGGTCTTGTTTTGTATCCATTCAGCCAGTCTGTGTCTTTTTGTTGCAGCATTAATCCATTTACATTTAAGGTAGTTATCGATATGTATGTTCCTATTAACATTTTCTTAATTATTTTGGGTTTGGTATTGTAGTTCTTTTCCTTCACGTGTGTTTCCTGCCTATATACGTTCCTTTAGCATTTGTTGTACAGCTGGTTTGGTGATGCTGAAGTCTCTTAGCTTTGGCTTGTCTGTAAATGTTTTAATTTCTCCATCAAATCTGAATGAGATCCCTTCTGGATAGAGTAATCTTGGTTGTAGGTTTTTCCCTTTCATCAGTTTAAATATGTCCTGCCTCTCCCTTCTGGCTTGCAGAGCTTCTGCTGAAAGATAAGCTCTTAACCTTATGGGGATTCCCTTGTATGTTATTTGTTGTTTTTCCCTTGTATGTTATTTGTTGTTTTTCCCTTGCTGCTTTTAAGATGTTTTCTTTGTATTTAATTTTTGTTAGTTTGAGTAATATATGTCTTTCCGTGTTTCTCCTTGGATTTATCCTGTATGGGACTCTCTGCACTTCCTGGACTTGATTAACTCTTTCCTTTCCCTTATTAGGGAAGTTTTCAACTATAATCTCTTCAAATATTTTTCTCAGTCCCTTTCCTTTTCTCTTCTACTTCTTGGATCCCTATACTTCAAACATTTGTGCGTTTAATATTGTTCCCAAGGTCTCTGAGACTGTCCTCAATTCTTTTCATTCTTTTTTGTTTATTCCACTCTGCAGGAGTTATTTTCACTTCTTTATCTTCCAGGTCATTTTCTCGTTCTTCCGCCTCAGTTATTCTGTTATTGATTCCTTCTAGAGAGTTTTTAATCTCATTTATTTTGTTGTTCACCATTGTTTGTTTGCTCTTTAGTTCCTCTATGTCTTTGTTAAACGTTTCTTCTATTTTCTCCATTCTATTTCCGAGATTTTGGGTCATCTTTAGTATCATTACTCTGAATTCTTTTTCAGGTAGACTGCCTATTTCCTCTTCATTTGTTTGGTCTGGTGGGTTTTTACCATGCTCCTTCTTGTGCTGTGTATTTCTCTGTCTTCTCATTCTGCCTAACTTACTGTGTTTGGGATCTCGTTTTCACAGGGTACACGTTCATAGTTGCCATTTTTCTTGGTGTCTGCCCCCAGTGGTTAATGTTGTTTCAGTGTGTTGTTTAGGCTTCCTGGTGGAGGCGGTTGGTTCCAGTGTTCTGGTGGATGAGCCTGGATCTTATCTTTCTGGTGGGCAGGACCACGTCCGGTGGTGTGTTTTGGGGTGTTTCTGAACTTAGTATGATTTTAGACAGCCTCTCTGCTAATTTGTGTGGTTGTGTTTCTGTCTTGCTAGTTGTTTGGCATGGGGTCTCCAGCACAGGAACTTGCTGGTCATTGAGTGGAGTTGGGTCTTAGTGTTGAGAAGGAGATCTCTGGAAGAATTCTTGCTGATTGATATTATGTGGGGCCAGGAAGTGTCTTGTGGTCCAGTGTCCTATTCTTGGCTCTCCTACTTCAGAGGCTCAGGCATGACACTCAGCTTGAGCACCAAGACCCTGTCAGCCACATGGCAAGTGCCCAGTGATCTGGCTTAGCCTGCAGGTCACTCTTTGGATGCTCACAAGGATGTAGTCACACACTTACTTGCCACTTAGAGATTCTTTCCATTGCTGTGCTCCTTTGTCCAATAAAAGACTTGAAATGCCAATTTTAAAGTTGGATGGTGACACTTTGCATCTTGGACAGTCGTCATTCCGAGTGGTGGGAAAATGGTCCTCAGCCAAGTGTTGTTGCTGGTGCTGGAGACCCCAGAGACAGTACTTATTTATTTTTTGACTGAAAAATAGTACCTTTTGACCACTTTCCTCTCAGTTCCCCACACTGCACCACTTCCCTCTGGAATCACAAATATGATCTTTATTTCTATGAGTGTATAAATTTTATCATACAGCATTTGTCTTTTTCTGTGTGATTTACTTCACTTGGTATAATGCCTTCCGTATCCATCCATTTTATGTGTGTGTGTGTCTTTGTTTGTACATGTATATATGTGTATATATATATATATATATATAATAACTTCTTTTTACAACATTTTTATTGAAGTACAATTGCTTTACAATTGTGTGTTAGTTTCTGCTGTATAACAAAGTGAATCAGCTATGCATATACATATATCTCCATATCCCCTCCCTCTTGTGTCTCCCTGCCACCCTCTCTATCTCACCCCTCTAGGTGATCACAAAGCACTGAGCTGATCTCCTTGTGTTATGCGGCTGCTTCCCACTTGCTATCTATTTTACATTTGGTAGTGTATATATGTGAATGCCACTCTCTCACTTCTTCCCAGTTTATCCTTCCCTCTCCCCATGTCCTCAAGTCCATTCTCTACGTGTGAATTTTTTTCCTGTCCTGAACCTAGGTTCTTTAGAACTTTTTTAAAAAATTCCATATATATACTTTAACTTCTTTATCCATTTATCCACTGATGGAAACTTAGGTTTTTTCCATGTCTTTGCTTTTGTCAATAATGCTTCTATGAAAGTGGTGGTGCAGATATCTTTTCCAGTTATTGTTTCCATTATATTTACATACATTTCCAGAAGTGAAACTGCTGAATCACATGGTAGTTCTATTTTTAATATTTTGGTGATCATCTATACTGTTATTCATAGGGGCTGTACCAGTTAAGAATCCTACCAACAGTTCACAAGTGTTCCCTCTAAATCCTAGCCAGAATTTGTTATCTCTTGTCTTTTATGATGGCCATACTAACAGGTGTGAAGTGATATCTCATTGTGATTATGTTTTCCACTTTCCTAATGACTAGTAATGTTGAACATCTTTTCATGTACCTGTTGGCCATTCATATATCTTCTTTCAAAAAATATCTATTCAGGGCTTTTGCCCATTTTAAAATTAGATTATTTTTCCTTTTTCTATTGACTTGTATGTGTTCTTTATATATTTTGGATACTAACCACTTAGTCTTAGTGTTGTGATGGAAATCTCTGGGAGAGCTCTTGCTGATTGATATTACATGGAGCTGGGAGGTCTCTGGTAGACCAATGTCCTGAACTCAGCTCTCCCACCTCAGAGGCACAGGCCTGACACCCGACCAGAGCACCAAGAACCTGTCAGCCACATGGCTCAGAAGAAAAGGAAGAAAGAAAGAAAGAAAGA
>NC_041234.1:67658679-67660660 GCF_002837175.3 Physeter macrocephalus | reverse complement strand
TGGTGCACTAACCCCTTCAGGCTGTTTTCACTCTGCCAACTCCAGACCTTTCCCTGGGATCCGACTGAAGCCCGAGGCTCAGCTCCCTGCACCCGCTGCCCCGGCGGGTGAGCACACAAGCCTCTTGGGCTGGTGAGTGTTGGTCGGCACCAATCATCTGTGCTGGAATCTCTCCTCTTTGCCCTCCGCACCCTGTTGCTGTGCTCTCCTCCTCAGCTCCGGAACTTCCCCCTCCGCCACCCGCAGTCTCCGCCCGTGAAGGGGCTTCTAGTGTGTGGGAACCTTTCCTCTTTCACAGCTCCCTCCCACCGGTGCAGGCCCCGTCCCTATTCTTTGTCTCTGTTTATTCTTTTTTCTTTTGCCCTACCCAGGTATGTGGGGAGTTTCTTGCCTTTTGGGAGGTCTGAGGTCTTCTGCCAGCTTTCGATGGGTGTTCTATAGGAGAAGTTCCACGTGTAGATGTATTTCTGATGTATCTGTGAGGAGGAAGGTGATCTCCGCATCTTACTCTTCTGCTATCTTCTCACCCAGCCTCCCTTTTTTTCGTGATGTGTCTGGCTAATTGTTTATCAATTTTGTTTATCTTCTCAAAGAACCAGCTTTTACTTTTATTGATCTTTGCTATCATTTTCTTCATTTCCTTTTCATTTATTTCTGATCTGATCTTTATGATTTCTTTCCTTCTGCTAACTTTGGGGTTCTTTTTGTTCCTCTTTCTCTAATTGCTTTAGGTGTGAAGTTAAGTTGTTTATTTGAAATGTTTCTTGTTTGTTGAGGTAGGATTGTATTGCTATAAACTTCCCTCTTAGAACTGCTTTTGCTGCATCCCATAGGTTTTGGGTAGTCGTGTTTTCATTGTCATTTTTTTCTAGGTATTTTTGATTTCCTATTGGATTTCTTCAATGGTCTCTTCTTTATTAAGTAGTGTATTGTTTAGCCTCCATATGTATGTATTTTTTATAGAAAATTTTCTGTAATTGATATCTAGTCTCATAGCATTATGATCAGAAAAGATACTTGATATAATTTCAATTTTCTTAAATGTACCAAAGCTTGATTTGTGACCCAAGATATAATCTATCTTGGAGAATATTCCATGAGCACTTTAGAAGCCAGTGTGTTTTGTTGTTTTGGATGGAATGTCCTATAAATATCTATTAAGTCCATCTTGTTTAATTTATCATTGAAAGCTTGTGTTTCCTTATTTATTTTCATTTTGGATGATCTTTCCATTCATGAAAGTCGGGTGTTAAAATCCCCTACTATTATTGTGTTAGTGTCAATTTCCAATTTATGGCTGTTAGCATTTGCCTCATGTATTGATGTGCTCCTGTATTTGGTGCATAAATATTTACAATTGTTATATCTCCTTCTTGGATTTTTCCCTTGATCATTCTGTAGTGTCCTATTTTGCCTCTGGTAACAGTCTTTATTTTAAAGTCTATTTTGTCTGATTTGAGAATTTCTACTTCAGATTTCTTTTGATTTCCTTTTGCATGGAATTTCTTTTTCCATCTCCTCACTTTCAGTCTTTATGTGTCCCTAGGTCTGAAATGTTTCTTTTATAGACAGCACATATATGGGTCTTGTTTTGTATCCATTCAGCCAGTCTGTGTCTTTTTGTTGCAGCATTAATCCATTTACATTTAAGGTAGTTATCGATATGTATGTTCCTATTAACATTTTCTTAATTATTTTGGGTTTGGTATTGTAGTTCTTTTCCTTCACGTGTGTTTCCTGCCTATATACGTTCCTTTAGCATTTGTTGTACAGCTGGTTTGGTGATGCTGAAGTCTCTTAGCTTTGGCTTGTCTGTAAATGTTTTAATTTCTCCATCAAATCTGAATGAGATCCCTTCTGGATAGAGTAATCTTGGTTGTAGGTTTTTCCCTTTCATCAGTTTAAATATGTCCTGCCTCTCCCTTCTGGCTTGCAGAGCTTCTGCTGAAAGATAAGCTCTTAACCTTATGGGGATTCCCTT
>NC_041234.1:67650651-67658454 GCF_002837175.3 Physeter macrocephalus | reverse complement strand
TTTACTCTCATTTATTTTGTTGTTCACCATTGTTTGTTTGCTCTTTAGTTCCTCTATGTCTTTGTTAAACGTTTCTTCTATTTTCTCCATTCTATTTCCGAGATTTTGGGTCATCTTTAGTATCATTACTCTGAATTCTTTTTCAGGTAGACTGCCTATTTCCTCTTCATTTGTTTGGTCTGGTGGGTTTTTACCATGCTCCTTCTTGTGCTGTGTATTTCTCTGTCTTCTCATTCTGCCTAACTTACTGTGTTTGGGATCTCGTTTTCACAGGGTACACGTTCATAGTTGCCATTTTTCTTGGTGTCTGCCCCCAGTGGTTAATGTTGTTTCAGTGTGTTGTTTAGGCTTCCTGGTGGAGGCGGTTGGTTCCAGTGTTCTGGTGGATGAGCCTGGATCTTATCTTTCTGGTGGGCAGGACCACGTCCGGTGGTGTGTTTTGGGGTGTTTCTGAACTTAGTATGATTTTAGACAGCCTCTCTGCTAATTTGTGTGGTTGTGTTTCTGTCTTGCTAGTTGTTTGGCATGGGGTCTCCAGCACAGGAACTTGCTGGTCATTGAGTGGAGTTGGGTCTTAGTGTTGAGAAGGAGATCTCTGGAAGAATTCTTGCTGATTGATATTATGTGGGGCCAGGAAGTGTCTTGTGGTCCAGTGTCCTATTCTTGGCTCTCCTACTTCAGAGGCTCAGGCATGACACTCAGCTTGAGCACCAAGACCCTGTCAGCCACATGGCAAGTGCCCAGTGATCTGGCTTAGCCTGCAGGTCACTCTTTGGATGCTCACAAGGATGTAGTCACACACTTACTTGCCACTTAGAGATTCTTTCCATTGCTGTGCTCCTTTGTCCAATAAAAGACTTGAAATGCCAATTTTAAAGTTGGATGGTGACACTTTGCATCTTGGACAGTCGTCATTCCGAGTGGTGGGAAAATGGTCCTCAGCCAAGTGTTGTTGCTGGTGCTGGAGACCCCAGAGACAGTACTTATTTATTTTTTGACTGAAAAATAGTACCTTTTGACCACTTTCCTCTCAGTTCCCCACACTGCACCACTTCCCTCTGGAATCACAAATATGATCTTTATTTCTATGAGTGTATAAATTTTATCATACAGCATTTGTCTTTTTCTGTGTGATTTACTTCACTTGGTATAATGCCTTCCGTATCCATCCATTTTATGTGTGTGTGTGTCTTTGTTTGTACATGTATATATGTGTATATATATATATATATATATAATAACTTCTTTTTACAACATTTTTATTGAAGTACAATTGCTTTACAATTGTGTGTTAGTTTCTGCTGTATAACAAAGTGAATCAGCTATGCATATACATATATCTCCATATCCCCTCCCTCTTGTGTCTCCCTGCCACCCTCTCTATCTCACCCCTCTAGGTGATCACAAAGCACTGAGCTGATCTCCTTGTGTTATGCGGCTGCTTCCCACTTGCTATCTATTTTACATTTGGTAGTGTATATATGTGAATGCCACTCTCTCACTTCTTCCCAGTTTATCCTTCCCTCTCCCCATGTCCTCAAGTCCATTCTCTACGTGTGAATTTTTTTCCTGTCCTGAACCTAGGTTCTTTAGAACTTTTTTAAAAAATTCCATATATATACTTTAACTTCTTTATCCATTTATCCACTGATGGAAACTTAGGTTTTTTCCATGTCTTTGCTTTTGTCAATAATGCTTCTATGAAAGTGGTGGTGCAGATATCTTTTCCAGTTATTGTTTCCATTATATTTACATACATTTCCAGAAGTGAAACTGCTGAATCACATGGTAGTTCTATTTTTAATATTTTGGTGATCATCTATACTGTTATTCATAGGGGCTGTACCAGTTAAGAATCCTACCAACAGTTCACAAGTGTTCCCTCTAAATCCTAGCCAGAATTTGTTATCTCTTGTCTTTTATGATGGCCATACTAACAGGTGTGAAGTGATATCTCATTGTGATTATGTTTTCCACTTTCCTAATGACTAGTAATGTTGAACATCTTTTCATGTACCTGTTGGCCATTCATATATCTTCTTTCAAAAAATATCTATTCAGGGCTTTTGCCCATTTTAAAATTAGATTATTTTTCCTTTTTCTATTGACTTGTATGTGTTCTTTATATATTTTGGATACTAACCACTTAGTCTTAGTGTTGTGATGGAAATCTCTGGGAGAGCTCTTGCTGATTGATATTACATGGAGCTGGGAGGTCTCTGGTAGACCAATGTCCTGAACTCAGCTCTCCCACCTCAGAGGCACAGGCCTGACACCCGACCAGAGCACCAAGAACCTGTCAGCCACATGGCTCAGAAGAAAAGGAAGAAAGAAAGAAAGAAAGAAAGGAAAAAAGAAAGAAAGAAAGAAAAAGAAAGAAAGAAAAGAAAGTTATTAAAATAAAAAGTAATTATTAAACATAAAAAATTAAAAAGTAATAAAAATGAAAGAAAGAAAGAAGAGAGCCAACAAACCAAAAAAACAAATCCACCAACGATAACAAGAACTAAAACTGTACCAAAAACAATAAAAAAAAAAACAAAAAATAAATAGACATAACCCTAGGACAAATGGTAAAGGAAAGCTATACAGATAAAATCACACAAAGAAGCAAACACATACACACTCACAAAAAGAGAAAAAGGAAAAAATATATATATATCTATATACAAAAAAAGGAGGAAGAGAGCAACCAAATCAATAAACAAATCTACCAATGATAATAAACTCTAAATACTAAATTAAGATAAACATAGAGACAGGAAAAAAATAGATGCAGAAAGCAAACCCCAAGTCTACAGTTGCTCCCAAAGTCCACCTCCTCAATTTTGGGATTCGTTGTCTATTCAGGTATTCTACAGATGCACGGTACATCAAGTTGATTGTGGAGATATAATCTGCTGCTCCTGAGGTTGCTGGGAAAAATTTTCCTTTCTCTTCTTTATTTGCACAGCTCCTGGGGCTCAGCTTTGGATTTGGCCCTGCCTCTGCATGTAGGTTGCCTTAGGGCATCTGTTCTTTGGTCAGACAGGACAGGGTTAAAGTAGCAGCTGATTCGCGGGCTCTGGCTCACTCAGGCCAGGGGGAGGGAGGGGTATGAAATGTGGGGTGAGCCTGTGGTGGCAGAGGCCAGCATGATGTTGCAACAGCCCGAGGCATGCCGAGTGTTCTCCTGGGGAACATGTCCCTGGATCACGTGACTCTGGCAGTGGTGGGCTGCACAGGCTCCCAGGAGGGGAGGTGTGGATAGTGACCTGTGCTTGCACACAGGTTTCTTGGTGGCTGCAGCAGCAACCTTAGCATTTCATGCCCTTCTCTGGTGTCCGCGCTTATAGCCGCAGCTCGCGCCTGTCTCTGGAGCTCGTTTAGGCAGTGCTCTGAATCCCCTCTCCTCACGCACCCCAAAACAATGGTCTCTTGCCACTTAGGCAGGTCCAGACTTTTTCCTGGACTCCTTCCCAGCTAGCTGTGGCGCACTAGCCCCCTTCAGGCTGTGTTCAGGCAGCCAGCCCCAGTCCTCTCCCTAAGATCTGACCTCCAGAGCTCTAGCCTCAGCTCTCAGCCCCCACCCATCCTCGCAGGTGAGCAGACAAGCCTCTCAGGCTGGTGAGTGCTGGGAGGCACCGATCCTCTGTTTGGGAAACTCTCCACTTTGCCCTCTGCACCCCTGTTGCTGTGCTCTCCTCTGTGACCCTGAAGCTTCCCCCCACCACCCAGCCCCCATGTCTGCCAGTCAAGTGGCTTCCTAGTGTGTGGAAACTTTTCCTCCTTCACAGCTGCCTCCCCAAGGTGCAGGTCTCATCCCTATTCTTCTGTCTCTGTTTTTTTCTTTTTCTTTTGCCCTACCCCGGTATGTGGGGGGTTTCTTGCCTTTTGGGAGGTATGAGGTCTTCTGCCAGCATTCAGTAGGTGTTCTGTAGGAGTTTTTCCACAGATAGATGTCTTTCTAATGTAGTTGTTGGCAGGAAGGTGATCTCCATGTCTTACTCCTCCACCATTTTGAAGGTCTCCCCTCTACTTTTGAACTTTAAAATAAGGACCACCTTGGACTGTACCCATGGAATGCACTCTGATGATAGGTAAATGTTCAATGATAATTAAAATTAATAACATTGCCTTAAAATTGAAGAATATATCTTGATAGCCAAATTGATAGCATATATTTAAAAAAAACTGAAAATTACTCTACTTTCACATCTCTCAGGATACTATGAATAATTATAAAAACCTAGCTTGGCTCAATACAATGCTTCTCATACTTCTCTCATTGCATAATCTTTCACATTACTGTTGAATCACTTGATTTCAAAATTGTATTGGATTATTTACATGCAAATTTGAGCAATCTAATGAAGCACAGATATGCAGTAATGCACCAGAAGATACACATAGATAAACATATGCAGAGTTGTTAAGGAAAATATATGTGTAAATTGAAGGACTTCCAAGAATGCTCCCTTCTGTCCACTGGTCAAATAATAGTACAAGTCAGATGGTTAGATGATAGTACAAATACCTTATGTGCAAGCTGATTTTCTTCACAAATTTCTTGATTGAGGCTGGAAAAAAATATAAATCGCTGGAAGCATGACTTAGGCTTAAAAATGGATTAGAATATAGAAATTCTAATTATTAAAAAATTAGACTATTATTTAAGGAATCGGTTTTCTTTTTTAGCTCTTGTCATTTGAGGTGGTTAAGAGCATAATAACTTTATCATATTAAAAAATGTTTCTTATTTTAGATGAAAAATATTCACTCTGGAAACCTGATAGATAAAAATTCCTCAAGGCCAATTAATTGTGAAAGTAAAAGAAATGGTGATTTCTTTCAAAACAATTTCAATTTGTGGTATTATGCCTCTATTTAAAGAAGAGAATGAATACACAGCTTTATGTCTCTCATTTTTTTCATAGGCATTTATTTTATAATTAGGAAACAATTGTCTGGATGTTAGTAAACCAATCCATGGCTCATCTTTACATCTAATATGAGAGGCAACCAGGGTTATTTTTGAACTTTCAACATACAACATCTTGGGCTGCAAATCAGTGAACTCTTTTTTTCAATTTCCCATGTTCCAGAAGAGTCAAGCAGAGGCTGAGGAACCAGTAGCATATATTAAATGCCAAAGTCACATGGCATAGACAGTATTTTTACTATTTAGAC
Organism: Physeter macrocephalus; assembly: GCF_002837175.3. Taxonomy (NCBI): domain Eukaryota; kingdom Metazoa; phylum Chordata; class Mammalia; order Artiodactyla; family Physeteridae; genus Physeter; species Physeter macrocephalus. The sequence goes on along the minus strand of NC_041234.1, from coordinate 67,653,285 downwards.
TACACTCAAGACGTTTGTGGAAATTATATACATATTCATAGATATTTATAGCTATATGTTTAATCAAAAAATTCCATATAATCATTTTATGGAAAATATGTTAATTTTTATTTAAACATATTTTTCTTAGAATTGTCAAAAACGTCTGTATTTTGCATTTAGGAACAGGTTAAAAATAATATAGATAGAGATTTAGATCTCATTTTGGTGTTAGTTAACTATACCGAGCAAGGGTCAGTAAACTTTTTCCATAAAAGGCCAGACAGTAAATATTTTAGGCTTTGTGGGTCATAAGGTCACTGTCACAGCTTCTCAACTCTACATGTGTGATAAGAAAGTGATCATAGATAATAGTAAATAAATGAGTGTGTTGGTATTCCAATAAAACTTTATTTACAAAACTGAAAGCAGGTGGAATTTGTTCTGTGGGCTGTAGTGTGCCAATATTCCTACTATAGCATATTATTTCCTGATCTAACAGGTAAAGCTTGAGTTATGAGTTGTTGGGGGGTTATCAAGCATTTAAAGACAAGGTGTTTACCTAGGACTACCTAGGAATCCAGGGCATGACTTTTGGTAATATGCAGCCAGGCATCTTTTTAAGAGAAAGAACAACAGGGGAAAATTCTGCTTACTATCTCACTAAGTTTCTCACTTGTGCTTTCTCTTAGAGCTCCCAACAAAGCCATCATGCATATTTCTAAAAGAAGATTCTTCAGTTAACTCTGAAAGAAATGTTCTTTAGGCACAATTAGTGTGTGGGACAAGATAGGTGCTGGGAGCATATAGATGAGGTTGCAAAGGAAAGGCTTTCAGTGGTAATTAAGACACAAATTAATATATTAGAACAGTTTCCTAAAAATTAAAATTCTCAATCATTTTCTTTGTATTTTACTTTTGATTATCTTAAGTTACAGACTTGGTCCTTATTCAATAGAGAGATGATTTATACATATAAAAGTGTCATACAGGCAAGATGGCAGAAGAGTAAGACGTGGAGATCACCTTCCTCCTCACAGATACATCAGAAATACAGCTACACGTGGAACTTCTCATACAGAACACCCACTGAACGCTGGCAGAAGACCTCAGACCTCACAAAAGGCAAGAAACTCCCCACGTACCTGGGCAGGGCAAAAGAAAAAAGAATAAACAGAGACAAAAGAATAGGGATGGGACCTGCACCAGTGGGAGGGAGCCGTGAAGGAGGAAAGGTTTCCACACACTAGAAGCCCCTTCACGGGTGGAGACTGTGGGTGGCAGAGGGGGAAGCTCCGGAGCCTCGGAGGAGAGTGCAGCCACAGGGTGCGGAGGGCAAAGCAGAGAGATTCCCACACAGAGGATCGGTGCCAACCAGCACTCACCAGCCCGAGAGGCTAGTCTGCTCACCCACAGGGGCAGGCAGGGGCTGGGAGCTGAGGCTTGGGCTTCGGTCGGATCACAGGGACAGGACTGGTGTTGGCTGCGTGAACACAGCCTGAAGGCGCTAGTGCGCCACGGCTAGCCAGGAGGGAGTCCGGTTGAAGTCTGGAGCGGCTGAAGAGGCAAGATGATACTTTTTCTTCCCTCTTTGCTTCCTGGTGCACGAGGAGAGGGGTTTAAGCGTGCCGCTTAAAGGAGCTCAAGAAATGGGCGTGGAGCTACCGAAGAGACAAGAGACTTTTTTTTGCCTCTTTGTCTCCTGATGTGAGAGGAGAGGGGATTAAGCGCACTGCGTAAAGGAGGTCCAGAAATGGGCGCAGAGCTGCCGAAGAGACAGCAGACTTTTTCTTGCCTCTTTGCTTCTTGGGGCGCGAGGAGAGGGGATTAAGGGCACCGCGTAAAGGAGCTCCAGAAACGGGCGCGAGCCGCGGCCGTCGGCACAGACAGCAGAGACGGGTGTGGAACGGTAGGCTTGCTGCTGCCGCCACTAAGAGGCCTGCGTGCGAGCACAGGTCACTCTCCACACTGCCCCTCCTGGGAGTTCGTGCAGCCTGCCACTGCTGGGGTCCCGGGATCCAGGGACAGCTTCCCCAGGAGAACGCGTGGCACACCTCGGGCCGGTGCAGCGTCACGCTGGCCTCTGCCGCCGCAGGCTCGCGCCGCATCCGTGCCCCTCCCTCCCCCCGGCCTTTGCCAGAGCCCCCGAATCAACTGCTCCTTTAACCCCGTCCTGCCTGAGAGAAGGGCAGACGCCCTCGGACCACCTACACACAGAGGCGGGGCCAAATCCAAAGCTGAAACCCAGGAGCTGTGCGAACAAAGAGGAGAGGGCGAGGTCTCTCCCAGCAGCCTCAGAAGCAGTGGATAAAGCTCCACAATCAACTTGAAGTGCCCTGCAGCTGTGGAAAACCTGAATAGACAGCAAAATATCTCAAGTTGAGGAGGTGGACTTTGGGGGCAAGATATACTATTATTTTCGCCTTTTTTCTTTTTCTGAGTGTGTATGTGTGTGCTGCTGTGTGAGATTTTGTCAGTATAGCTTTGTTTCCACCATTTGTCCTAGGGTTAGTCCGACCAATTTTTTTGTTTTTTGTTTTTTTTGTTTTTTTTTCTTTTTTTTAATATAAATTTTTCTTCTTAATAATTATTTTTTATTTTAATAACTATACTTTATCCTACTTTATTTTGTCTTCTCCCTTTCTTTCTTCCTTT
>NC_041234.1:67639585-67643471 GCF_002837175.3 Physeter macrocephalus | reverse complement strand
AAAGGCAAGAAACTCCCCACGTACCTGGGCAGGGCAAAAGAAAAAAGAATAAACAGAGACAAAAGAATAGGGATGGGACCTGCACCAGTGGGAGGGAGCCGTGAAGGAGGAAAGGTTTCCACACACTAGAAGCCCCTTCACGGGTGGAGACTGTGGGTGGCAGAGGGGGAAGCTCCGGAGCCTCGGAGGAGAGTGCAGCCACAGGGTGCGGAGGGCAAAGCAGAGAGATTCCCACACAGAGGATCGGTGCCAACCAGCACTCACCAGCCCGAGAGGCTAGTCTGCTCACCCACAGGGGCAGGCAGGGGCTGGGAGCTGAGGCTTGGGCTTCGGTCGGATCACAGGGACAGGACTGGTGTTGGCTGCGTGAACACAGCCTGAAGGCGCTAGTGCGCCACGGCTAGCCAGGAGGGAGTCCGGTTGAAGTCTGGAGCGGCTGAAGAGGCAAGATGATACTTTTTCTTCCCTCTTTGCTTCCTGGTGCACGAGGAGAGGGGTTTAAGCGTGCCGCTTAAAGGAGCTCAAGAAATGGGCGTGGAGCTACCGAAGAGACAAGAGACTTTTTTTTGCCTCTTTGTCTCCTGATGTGAGAGGAGAGGGGATTAAGCGCACTGCGTAAAGGAGGTCCAGAAATGGGCGCAGAGCTGCCGAAGAGACAGCAGACTTTTTCTTGCCTCTTTGCTTCTTGGGGCGCGAGGAGAGGGGATTAAGGGCACCGCGTAAAGGAGCTCCAGAAACGGGCGCGAGCCGCGGCCGTCGGCACAGACAGCAGAGACGGGTGTGGAACGGTAGGCTTGCTGCTGCCGCCACTAAGAGGCCTGCGTGCGAGCACAGGTCACTCTCCACACTGCCCCTCCTGGGAGTTCGTGCAGCCTGCCACTGCTGGGGTCCCGGGATCCAGGGACAGCTTCCCCAGGAGAACGCGTGGCACACCTCGGGCCGGTGCAGCGTCACGCTGGCCTCTGCCGCCGCAGGCTCGCGCCGCATCCGTGCCCCTCCCTCCCCCCGGCCTTTGCCAGAGCCCCCGAATCAACTGCTCCTTTAACCCCGTCCTGCCTGAGAGAAGGGCAGACGCCCTCGGACCACCTACACACAGAGGCGGGGCCAAATCCAAAGCTGAAACCCAGGAGCTGTGCGAACAAAGAGGAGAGGGGGAGGTCTCTCCCAGCAGCCTCAGAAGCAGTGGATAAAGCTCCACAATCAACTTGAAGTGCCCTGCAGCTGTGGAAAACCTGAATAGACAGCAAAATATCTCAAGTTGAGGAGGTGGACTTTGGGGGCAAGATATACTATTATTTTCGCCTTTTTTCTTTTTCTGAGTGTGTATGTGTGTGCTGCTGTGTGAGATTTTGTCAGTATAGCTTTGTTTCCACCATTTGTCCTAGGGTTAGTCCGACCAATTTTTTTGTTTTTTGTTTTTTTTGTTTTTTTTTCTTTTTTTTAATATAAATTTTTCTTCTTAATAATTATTTTTTATTTTAATAACTATACTTTATCCTACTTTATTTTGTCTTCTCCCTTTCTTTCTTCCTTTCTTCCTTCCTTTCTTCCCTCCTTCCCTCCTTGCTCCCTTCTTTCCTCCCTTCCTTCCTTTCTTCCTCCCTTTCTTCGTCCCTTCTTTCCTCCCTTTCTTCCTCCCTTCCTTCCTCTCTTCCTTCCTCCCTTTCTTCCTCTCTGCCTTCCTTCCTTCCTTTCTTGCTTCCTTCCTTCCTTCATTTCTTCCTTCCATTCTTCCTTCTTCCCTTCCTTTCTTTCTTCCTTCACTCCTTCCTTCCCTGCCTCCCTCCTTCCGTCCTTCCTTTTCTTTAATTTCTTGTTTTTCTCCCTTTTATTTTGAGCTGTGTGGATTAAAGGCTCTTGGCGCTCCAGCCAGGTGTCAGGGCTGTGTCTCTGAGGTGGAAGAACCAACCTCAGGACACTGGTCCACAAGAGACTTCCCAGCTCCACACAATATGAAATGGTGAAAATCTCCCAGAGATCTCCATCTCAACACCAAGACCCAGCTTCACTCAAGGACCAGCAACGAACAGTGCTGGACACCCTATCCCCAACAAAGAGCAAGACAGGTCTACAGCCCCATCCATTAGCAGACAGGCTGCCTAAAATCATAATAAGGCTACCAACATCCACAAACACACCACCAGACGTGGACCTGCCCACCAGAAAGACAAGATCCACCCTCATCCACCAGAACAGAGGCACTAGTCCCCCCAACAAAGAAACCTACTCAACCCACTGAACCAACCTTAGCCACTGGGGACAGCCACCAAAACCAACGGGAACTACGAACCTGCAGCCTGCAAAAAGGAGACCCCAAACACAGTAAGATAAGCAAAATGAGAAGACAGAAAAACACACAGCAGATGAAGGAGCAAGATAAAATCACACCAGACCTAACAAATGAAGAGGAAATAGGCAGTCTACCTGAAAAAGAATTCAGAATAATGATAGTAAAGATGATTCAAAATCTTGGAAATAGAATAGACAAATTGCAAGAAACAGTTAACAAGGACCTAGAAGAAATAAAGAGGAAGCAAGCAACGATGAGCAACACAATAAATGAAATGAAAAATACTCTAGATGGGCTCAGTAGCAGAATAACTGAGGCAGAAGGACAGATAAGTGACCTGGAAGATAAAATAGTGGAAATAACTACTGCAGAGCAGAAAAAAGAAAAAAGAATGAAAAGAACTGACGACAGTCTCAGAGACCTCTGGGACAACATTAAACGCACCAACATTCGAATTATAGGGGTCCCAGAAGAAGAAGAGAAAAAGAAAGGGACTGAGAAAATATTTGAAGAGATTATAGTTGAAAACTTCCCTAATATAGGAAAGAAAATAGTCAATCAAGTCCAGGAAGCACAGAGAGTCCCATACAGGATAAACCCAAGGAGAAACACGCCAAGACACATAATAATCAAACTGTCAAAAATTAAATACAAAGAAAACATATTAAAAGCAGCAAGGGAAAAACAACAAATAACACACAAAGGAATCCCCATAAGGTTAACATCGGATCTTTCAGCAGAAACTCTCCAAGCCAGAAGGGAGTGGCAGGACATATTTAAAGTGATGAAGGAAAAAAACCTACAACCAAGATTACTCTACCCAGCAAGGATCTCATTCAGATTTGATGGAGAAATTAAAACCTTTACAGACAAGCAAAAGCTGAGAGAGTTCAGCACCACCAAACCAGCTTTACAACAAATGCTAAAGGAACTTCTCTAGGCAAGAAACACAAGAGAAGGAAAAGACCTACAAGAACAACCCGAAACAATTCAGTAAATGGTAATAGAACCATACATATCGATAATTACCTTAAATGTAAATGGATTAAATGCTCCCACCAAAAGACACAGACTGGCTGAATGGAAACAAAAACAAGACCCATATATATGCTGTCTACAAGAGACCCACTTCAGACCTAGGGACACATACAGACTGAAAGTGAGGGGATGGAAAAAGATATTCCATGCAAATGGAAATCAGAAGAAAGCTGGAGTAGCAATTCTCATATCAGACAAAATAGACTTTAAAGTAAAAACTATAACAAGAGACAAAGAAGGACACTATATAATGATCAAGGGATCGATCCATGAAGAAGATATAACAATTGTAAATATTTATGCACCCAACATAGGAGCACCTCAATACATAAGGCAAATACTAACAGCCATAAAAGGGGAAATCGACAGTAACACAATCATAGTAGGGGACTTTAACACCCCACTTTCACCAATGGACAGATCATCCAAAATGAAAATAAATAAGGAAACACAAGCTTTAAATGATACATTACACAAGATGGACTTAATTGATATTTATAGGACATTCCATCCAAAAACAACAGAATACACATTCTTCTCAAGTGCTCATGGAACACT
>NC_041234.1:67631265-67634356 GCF_002837175.3 Physeter macrocephalus | reverse complement strand
TGGGTCAAAAAGAATCTTGCTGTGATTTATGTCATAGAGTGTTCTGCCTATGTTTTCCTTTAAGAGTTTTACAGTGTCTACTCTTACATTAAGCTGTTTAATCCATTTTGAGTTTATTCTTGTGTATGGTGTTAGGGAGTGTTCTAATTTCATTATTTTACATGTAGCTGTGCAGTTTTCCCAGCACCACCTATTGAAGAGACCATCTTTTATCCATTGTATACCCATGCCTCATTTGTCATAGATTAGTTGACCATATGTGCGTGGGTTTATCTCTGGGCTTTCTATCCTGTTCCATTGATCTATATTTCTGTTTTTGTGCCAGTACCATATTGTCTCGATTACCATAGCTTTGTAGTATAGTCTGAAGTCAGGGAGTCTGATTCCTTCAACTCTTTTTTTTTTTCCCTCAAGACTGCTTTGGTTTTTTGGGGTCTCTTGTGCCTCTATACAAATTTTAAGATTTTTTTGTTCTAGTTCCATAAAAAATGCCATTGGTAATTTGATAGGGGTTGCATCGAATCTGTAGATTGCTTTGGGTAGTATAGTCATTTTCACAATATTGATTCTTCCAATCCAAGAACATGTTATATCTCTCCATCTGTTGGTATCATCTGTAATTTCTTTCATCAGTGTCTTTTAGTTTTCTGCAAAAAGTTCTTTTATCTCCCTAGGTAGGTTTATACCTAGGTATTTTATTCTTTTTTTGCAGTGGTAAATGGGAATGTTTCCTTAAATATCTTTCAGATTTTTCATCATTAGTATATAGGAATGCAAGATAATTCGTGCATTAATATTGTATCTTGCAAATTTACCAAATTCATTGATTAGCTCTAGGAGGTTTCTGGTGGCATCTTTAGGATTCTCTATGTATAGTATCATGTCATCTGCAAACAGTGAGAGCTTTACTTCTTCTTTTCTTATTTGTATTCTTTTTATTTCTTTTTCTTCTCTGATTGCCATGGCTAGGACTTTCAAAACTATGTTGAATAATAGTGGTGACAGTGGATATCCGTCTCTTGTTCCTAATCTTAGAGGAAATGCTTTCAGTATTTCACCATTGAGAATGATGCTTGCTGTGGGTTTGTCATATATGGCCTTTATTATTTTGAAGTAGGTTCCCTCTATGCCCACTTTCTGGAGAGTTTTTATCATAAATGGGTGTTGAATTTTGTCAAAAGCTTTTTCTGCATCTATTGAGATGATCATATGGTTTTTATTATTCAGTTTGTTAAGATGGTGTATCACATTCTTAGATTTGCATATATTTAAGAATCCTTGCATCTCTGGGATAAAGCCCACTTGATCATGGTGGATGATCCTTTTAATGTGCTGTTGGATTCTCTTTGCTAGTGTTTTGTTGAGGATTTTAGCATCTTTATTCATCAATGATATTGGTCCGGAATTTTCTTTTTTTGTAGTGTCTTTGTCTGGTTTTGGTATGAGGGTGATGGTGGCCTCATAGAATGAGTTTGGGAGTGTTCATTCCTCTGCACATTTTTGGAAGACTTTGAGAAAGATGGGTGTTAGCTCTTCTCTAAATGTTTGATAGAATTCACCTGTAAAGCCATATGGTTCTGGACTTTTGTTTTTTGGAAGATTTTTAATCACCATTTCAATTTCATTACTTGTGATTTGTCTGTTCGTATTTTCTATTTCTTCCTGGTTCAGTCTTGGAACATTATACCTTTCTAAGAATTCATTCATTTCTTCCAGGTTGTCCATTTTATTGGCATAGATTTGCTTGTAGTAGCCTCTTAGGATGCTTTGTGTTTCTGCGGTGTCTGTTGTAACTTCTCCTTTTTCATTCTTAATTTTATTGATTTGAGTCATCTCCCTCTTTTTCTGGATGAGTCTGGCTAATGGTTTATCAATTTTGTTTATCTTCTCAAAGAACCAGCTTTTAGTTTTTTTTTTAATCTTTGCTATTGTTTTCCTTGTTTCTATTTCATTAACTTCTGCTCTGATCTTTGATTTATTTCCTTCTGCTAACTTTGGGTTTAATTTGTTCTTCTTTCTCTAGTTCCCTTAGGTGTAAGGTTTGATTGTTTATGTGACATTTTTCTTGTTTCTTGAGGTAGGCATATATAGCTATAAACTTCCCTCTTAGAACTGCTTTTGCTGAATCCCATAGGTTTTGCTACAGATTCAATGCAATCCCTATCAAACTACCACTGGCATTTTTTACAGAACTAGGAAAAAAAATTTCACAATTTGTATGGAAACACAAAAGACCCCGAATAGCCAAAGCAGTCTTGAGAACGAAAAATGGAGCTGGAGGAATCAGGCTCCCTGACTTCAGATTATACTACAAGGCTACAGTAATCAAGACAGTATGGTACTGGCACAAAAACAGAAATACAGATCAATGGAACAGGATAGAAATCCCAGAGATAAACCCACACACATATGGTCACCTTATCTTTGATAAAGGAGGGAAGGATATACAGTGGAGAAAAGATAGCCTCTTCAATAAGTGGTTCTGGGAAAACTGGACAGCTACATGTAAAAGTAGGAAATTAGAACACTCCCTAACCCCACACACAAGAATAAACTCAAAATGGGTTAAAGACCTAAATGTAAGGCCAGACACTATCACACTCTTAGAGGAAAACATAGGCAGAACACTCTATGACATAAATCACAGCAAGATCCTTTTTGACCCATCTCCTAGAGAAATGGAAATAAAAACAAAAATAAACAAATGGGACCTAATGAAACTTAAAAGCTTTTGCACAGCAAAGGATACCATAAACAAGACCAAAAGACAGCCCTCAGAATGGGAGAAAATATTTGCAAACGAAGCAACTGACAAAGGATTAATATCCAAAATTTATAAGCAACTCTTGCAGCTCAATAACAAAAAAACAAACAACCCAATCCAAAAATGGGCAGAAGAACTAAATAGACATTTCTCCAAAGAAGATATACAGATCACCAACAAACACATGAAAGAATGCTCAACATCATTAAATATTAGAGAAATGCAAATCAAAACGACTATGAGATATCATCTCATACCAGTCAGATTGGCCATCATCAAAAACTCTAGAAGCAATAAATGCTGGAGAGGGTGTGGAGAAAAGGGAAC
>NC_041234.1:67622219-67630733 GCF_002837175.3 Physeter macrocephalus | reverse complement strand
CTGCCGCATAGCACAGGGAGATCACCTCTGTGCTTTGTGACCACGAGAGGGGTGGGATAGGGAGGGTTGGAGGGAGGGAGACGCAAGAGGGAAGAGATATGGGAACATATGTATATGTATAACTGATTCACTTTGTTGTAAAGGAGAAGCTAACACACTATTGTAAAACAGTTATACTCCAATAAAGATGTTAAAAAAAAAGTGTCATACATGTGGTAGGTACAAATTGTCTACCAAAATATTATAACAGAACACTCTATAATTTATCATCAATTAATTAATTGTGTGGGTAGACCTATAACCTCAAACATCTTTTTATCTCCTGTTACTATTTAAAAAAATTGTTGACACTATAGTCAGTTTTGGCAAATATAAAATGAAATATATGCCAAGTGTCAGGTATAACTTTCAGAAAATACAGTTTTCTTATTCCCTTAGTTCATTTATTTTTATTATGATATTGTTTTTACTTCACACTCAGCGAAATAATAATCTCTATACAACATATATAACTTTCAGTACCAGAAAATTTATGTTTTCCTTTGCTTTTGGTTAAAAAATTCCCAAACATTCATCAAATGTAACTCATGAGAATGAAGAGGAAAATTTTCCAATGTGTATAATTTAGAGGAGAGAGGGCTTAGTTTACAAATGCATACTGAAAGGAAAGTCAAGGAAATAATATTCTTAGAAATAAATGATGAAAAAGCCAGATTTCCTCATGTTAAATATCTTCTACTGGAAATAAATGGAAAAGAAGGGGCAAAACATCCTTACAGGAGAATTCCAAATAATATTTATAGATACTCATCCCCTGGGAGGGGGAACTTAATCCTTCTCCCTGGCTGGAGTGTGAGCTGGACATAATGACTGGCTTCCAAAGAGGAGAGAATAAAAAGAGAGTAATAGTAACATAAAAGTGGAGAAAACTTGTAGATGCCACCTTGACAAAGTGGTCAAGATTTTCATCACCAGGATTAAGTCATATTAATAATATGTACCCCCAATATGACGTGGGTCCTCATACTATAACCCCAGTCTAATCATGATAAAAATACCAGACAAATCCAAATTGAGGGACATTCTAAAAAACAACTGACCAATACTCCTCAAAGACGTCAAGATCATGAAAAACAAGAGAAGTCTGAGAAACTGTCAAAAACTGGAGAGAGATTAAGGAAACATGATGACTATATGCAATGTTATGTCCTGCATGGGATCCTTGCATAGAAAAGAGTAGATTTGTGGAAAAGTTCATAAAATGTGAATAGAGTCCATAGTTTAGTTAATAGTGTTGTACAAATGTTAATTTTTTAGTTTTGACAAATAACAGAAGGTTATGTAAGATGTTAACATTAGGGGAAGTTGGAAAAAGGGTATTTGGAATTATGTGTTTTATCTTTGCAACTTTTCTGTCAGTCTAAAAATGCTCTGTCCAAAAATATTTATTAATTAAAAATCTGCCATTGGGATCTATTACAATAAATAATTTTAACATATATGAATAATATATTAAAAATTCTTAAATATGTTTGAATGGATTGTAAAAATAAAGAAAATGAAACGTCATATTTTTACTACTAATATAATGAGTTTCTTGTTGCTATGATTTTTTCCTTTGAAAAGTTGTTCTGTGAATTGGAGGTTTTGTTGTATTTAGGCTTAAAATTTCCTAATGAACTAATCATTATTATGGTACCTATAAAATACAAATACCATACTCCTACTTGATTTCAAATATAGCCAAATATCCAAGGAAGAGGGTATATTAATTAAGGATTCCATATAATTCTTTTTAAAAATTTACTTATTTATTTATCTTGTTAGTTATCCATTTTATACACATCAGTGTATACATGTCAATCCCAGTCTTCCAATTCATCACACCACAACCCCCATCCCTTGCTGCTTTCCCCCCTTGGTGTCCATACGTTTTTTCTCTACTTCTGTGTCACAATATCTGCTCTGCAAACTGCATCATCTGTACCATTTTCTAGGTTCCACATATATGCGTTAATAGATGATATTTATTTTTCTCTTTCTGACTTACTTCACTCTGTATGACAGTCTCTAGATGCCTCCACATCTCTACAAATGACCCAATTTTGTTCCCTTTTATGGCTAAGTAATATTCCATTGTATATATGTACCACATCTTCTTTATCCATTCGGCTGTCGATGGGCATTTAGGTTGCTTCCATGACCTGGCTATGGTAAATAGTGCTGCAATGAATACGGGGGTGCATGTGTCTTTTTGAATTATGTTTTTCTCAAGGTATATGCCCAGTAGTGGGATTGCTGGGTCATATGGTAATTCTATTTTCAGTTCTTTAAGGAACGTCCGTACTGTTCTCCATAGTGGCTGTATCAATTTACCTTCCCACCAAGACTGCAGGAGGGTTCCCTTTTCTCCACACCCTCTCTAGCATTTGTTGTTTGTAGATTTTCTGATGATGCCCATTCTAACTGGTGTGAGGCAATACCTCATTATAGTTCTGATTTGCATTTCTCTAATAATTAGTGATGTTGAGCAGCTTTTCATGTGCTTCTTGGCCATCTGTATGTCTTTTTGGAAGAAATGTCTATTTATGTCTTCTGCCCATTTTTGGATTGGGTTGTTTGTTTTTTTAATATTGAGCTGCATGTGCTCTTTATATAGTTTGGAGATTAATCCCTGTCCGATGATTCATTTGCAACTATTTTCTCCCATTCTGAGGGTTGTCTTTTTGTCTTGTTTATGGTTTCTGTTGCTGTGCAAAAGCTTTTAAGTTTCATTAGGTCCCATTTGTTTATTTTTGTTTGTATTTCCATTTCTCTAGGAGGTGGGTCAAAAAGAATCTTGCTGTGATTTATGTCATAGAGTGTTCTGCCTATGTTTTCCTTTAAGAGTTTTACAGTGTCTACTCTTACATTAAGCTGTTTAATCCATTTTGAGTTTATTCTTGTGTATGGTGTTAGGGAGTGTTCTAATTTCATTATTTTACATGTAGCTGTGCAGTTTTCCCAGCACCACCTATTGAAGAGACCATCTTTTATCCATTGTATACCCATGCCTCATTTGTCATAGATTAGTTGACCATATGTGCGTGGGTTTATCTCTGGGCTTTCTATCCTGTTCCATTGATCTATATTTCTGTTTTTGTGCCAGTACCATATTGTCTCGATTACCATAGCTTTGTAGTATAGTCTGAAGTCAGGGAGTCTGATTCCTTCAACTCTTTTTTTTTTTCCCTCAAGACTGCTTTGGTTTTTTGGGGTCTCTTGTGCCTCTATACAAATTTTAAGATTTTTTTGTTCTAGTTCCATAAAAAATGCCATTGGTAATTTGATAGGGGTTGCATCGAATCTGTAGATTGCTTTGGGTAGTATAGTCATTTTCACAATATTGATTCTTCCAATCCAAGAACATGTTATATCTCTCCATCTGTTGGTATCATCTGTAATTTCTTTCATCAGTGTCTTTTAGTTTTCTGCAAAAAGTTCTTTTATCTCCCTAGGTAGGTTTATACCTAGGTATTTTATTCTTTTTTTGCAGTGGTAAATGGGAATGTTTCCTTAAATATCTTTCAGATTTTTCATCATTAGTATATAGGAATGCAAGATAATTCGTGCATTAATATTGTATCTTGCAAATTTACCAAATTCATTGATTAGCTCTAGGAGGTTTCTGGTGGCATCTTTAGGATTCTCTATGTATAGTATCATGTCATCTGCAAACAGTGAGAGCTTTACTTCTTCTTTTCTTGTTTGTATGGTGGCATCTTTAGGATTCTCTATGTATAGTATCATGTCATCTGCAAACAGTGAGAGCTTTACTTCTTCTTTTCTTATTTGTATTCTTTTTATTTCTTTTTCTTCTCTGATTGCCATGGCTAGGACTTTCAAAACTATGTTGAATAATAGTGGTGACAGTGGATATCCGTCTCTTGTTCCTAATCTTAGAGGAAATGCTTTCAGTATTTCACCATTGAGAATGATGCTTGCTGTGGGTTTGTCATATATGGCCTTTATTATTTTGAAGTAGGTTCCCTCTATGCCCACTTTCTGGAGAGCTTTTATTTTAATGGGTGTTGAATTTTGTCAAAAGATTTTTCTGCATCTATTGAGATGATCATATGGTTTTTATTATTCAGTTTGTTAAGATGGTGTATCACATTCTTAGATTTGCATATATTTAAGAATCCTTGCATCTCTGGGATAAAGCCCACTTGATCATGGTGGATGATCCTTTTAATGTGCTGTTGGATTCTCTTTGCTAGTGTTTTGTTGAGGATTTTAGCATCTTTATTCATCAATGATATTGGTCCGGAATTTTCTTTTTTTGTAGTGTCTTTGTCTGGTTTTGGTATGAGGGTGATGGTGGCCTCATAGAATGAGTTTGGGAGTGTTCATTCCTCTGCACATTTTTGGAAGACTTTGAGAAAGATGGGTGTTAGCTCTTCTCTAAATGTTTGATAGAATTCACCTGTAAAGCCATATGGTTCTGGACTTTTGTTTTTTGGAAGATTTTTAATCACCATTTCAATTTCATTACTTGTGATTTGTCTGTTCGTATTTTCTATTTCTTCCTGGTTCAGTCTTGGAACATTATACCTTTCTAAGAATTCATTCATTTCTTCCAGGTTGTCCATTTTATTGGCATAGATTTGCTTGTAGTAGCCTCTTAGGATGCTTTGTGTTTCTGCGGTGTCTGTTGTAACTTCTCCTTTTTCATTCTTAATTTTATTGATTTGAGTCATCTGGGTGTTAGCTCTTCTCTAAATGTTTGATAGAATTCACCTGTAAAGCCATATGGTTCTGGACTTTTGTTTTTTGGAAGATTTTTAATCACCATTTCAATTTCATTACTTGTGATTTGTCTGTTCGTATTTTCTATTTCTTCCTGGTTCAGTCTTGGAACATTATACCTTTCTAAGAATTCATTCATTTCTTCCAGGTTGTCCATTTTATTGGCATAGATTTGCTTGTAGTAGCAATTTGTTCTTCTTTCTCTAGTTCCCTTAGGTGTAAGGTTTGATTGTTTATGTGACATTTTTCTTGTTTCTTGAGGTAGGCATATATAGCTATAAACTTCCCTCTTAGAACTGCTTTTGCTGAATCCCATAGGTTTTGAATCTTTGTGTTTCCATTGTCATTTATTTCTAGCTATTTTTTGATTTGCTCTTTGATTTCTTCAGTGATCTCTTGGTTGTTTAGTAACGTATTGTTTAGCCTCCATGTGTTTGTCTTTATTTTTTTCCCTGTAATTCATTTCTTTTTTTTCCATCTGATGAGAGAAACTTGAGTTGTTTCCTATCTAAGCCACAATAGTCTTTCTTTTTTTTAACATCTTTATTTGAGTATAATTGCTTTACAATGGTGTGTTTGTTTCTGCTTTATAACAAAGTGAATCAATTATACATATACCTATGTTCTCATATCTTTTCCCTCTTGCATCTCCCTCCCTCCCACTTTCCCTATCCCACCCCTTTGGGTGGTCACAAAGCACCGAGCTGATCTCCCTGTGCTATGCAGCTGCTTCCCACTAGCTATCTATTTTACGTTTGGTAGTGTATATATGTCCATGCCACTGTCTCACTTTGTCACGGCTTACTCTTCCCCCTCCCCATATCCTCAAGTCAATTCTCTAATAGTTCTGTGTCTTTATTCCCTTCTTTCCCCTAGGTTCTTCATGACTGTTTTCTTTTTTCCTAGATTCCATATATATCTGTTAGCATACCGTATTTGTTTTTCTCTTTCTGACTTACTTCACTCTCTATGACAGACTCTATGTCCATCCACCTCCCTACAAATAACTCCATTTCGTTTCTTTTTATGGCTGAGAAATACTCCATTGTATATATGTGCCATATCTTCTTTATCCATTCATCCGTTGATGGACACTTAGGTTGCTTCCATGTCCTGGCTAATTTAAAAAGAGCTGCAATGAACATTTTGGTACATGACTCTTTTTGAATTATGGTTTTCTCAGTGTATATTCCCGGTAGTGGGATTGCTGGGTCATATGGTAGTTCTATTGTTAGTTTTTTAAGGAACCTCCATACTGTTCTCCATAGTGGCTGTATCAGTTTACATTCCCAGCAACAGTGCAAGAGGGTTCCCTTTTCTCCACACCCTCTCCAGCGTTTATTGTTTCTAGATTTTTTGAGGATGGCCATTCTGATCGGTGTGAGAGGATATCTCAGTGTAGTTTTGATTTGCATTTCTCTAACGATTAATGATGTTGAACATTCTTTCATGTGTTTGTTGCCAACCTGTATATCTCCTTTGGAGAAGTGACTATTTAGGTCTTCTGCCCATTTTTGGATTGGGTTGCTTGTTTTTTTGATATTGAGCTGCATGGGCTGCTTATACATTTTGGAGATTATTCCTTTTTCAGTTGCTTCATTTGCAAATATTTTCTCCCATTCTGAGGGTTGTCTTTTAGTCTTGTTTATGGTATGCTTTGTTGTGCAAAAGCTTTTAAGTTTCATTAGGTCCCATTTGTTTATTTTTGTTTTTATTTCCATTTCTCTAGGACATGGGTCAAAAAGGATCTTGCTGTGATTTATGTCATAGAGTGTTCTGCCTATGCTTTCCTCTAAGAGTTTGATAGTGTCCGGCTTTACATTTAGGTCATTAATCCATTTTGAGTTTATTTTTGTGTATGGTGTTAGGGAGTGTTCTAATTTCATACTTTTGCATGTACCTGTCCAGTTTTCCCAGCACCACTTATTGAAGAGGCTTTCGTTTCTCCACTGTATATTCTTGCCCCTTTATCAAAGATAAGGTGACCATATGTGCGTGGGTTTATCTCTGGGTTTTCTAGCCTGTTCATTTGATCTATATTTCCGTTTTTGTGCCAGTACTATACTGTCTTGATTACTATAGCTTTGTAGTATAGTCTGAAGTCTGGGAACCTGATTCCTCCACCTCTGTTTTTCATTCTGAAGATTGTTCTGGCTATTTGCGGACTTTTGTGTTTGCAAACGGATTGTGCAATTTTTTGTTCTAGGTCTGTGAAAAATGCCAGTTGTAGTTTGGTAGGGATTGCATTGAATCTGTAGATTGCTTTGGGTAGTAGAGTCATTTTCACAATGTTGATTCTTCCATCCAAGAACATGTTATATCTCTCCATCTGTTTGTATCATCTTTAATTACTTTCATCATTGTCTTATAATTTTCTGCATGCAGGTCTTTTGTCTCCTTAGATATTTTTATTCCTAGATATTTTATTCTTTTTGTTGCAGTGGTAAATGGGAGTGTTTCCTTAATTTCACTTTCAGATTTTTCATCATTACTGTATAGGAATGCAAGAGATTTCTGTGCATTAATTTTGTACACTGCTACTTTACCAAATTCATTGATTAGCTTTAGTAGTTTTCTGTAGTATCTTTTGGATTCTTTATGTATAGTATTGTGGCGTCTTCAAACAGTGACAGCTTTATTTCTTCTTTTCCGATTTGAATTCCTTTTATTTCTTTTTCCTCTCTGATTGCTGTGGCTAAAACTTCCTAAACAATGTTGAATAATAGTGCTGAGACTGGGCAACCTTGTCTTTTTCCTGATCTTAGCAGAAATGGTTTTAGTTTTTCACCATTGAGGATGACGTTGGCTCTGGGTTTGTCATATATGGCCTTTATTATGTTTAGGAAAGTTCCCTCTATGCCTATTTTCTGCAGGATTTTTATCATAAATGGGTGTTGAATTTTGTCGAAATCTTTCTCTGCATCTATTGATATGATCATATGGTTTTTCTTCTTTAATTTGTTAATATGGTGTATCACATTGATTTATTTGCTTATATTGAAGAATCCTTGCATTTCTGGGATAAACCACACTTGATGATGGTGTATGATCCTTTTAATGTGCTGTTGGATACTGCTTCTTTTTCCCTACCCAGGTACATGAGGAGTTCTTGCCTTTTGGGAGGTCTGTGGTCTTCTGCCAGCATTCAGTGGGTGTTGTATAGGAGCAGCTCCACGTGTAGATGTATTTCTTATGTATCTGTGGGGTGGAAGGTGATCTCCGCGTCTTACTCTTCCACCAAGTTCCTCAACATTTGGATTCTGTTTGCTAGTATTTTATTGAGGATTTTTGCATTTATGTTCATCAGTAATATTGGCCTGTAGTTTTCTTTCTTTGTGACATCATTGTCTGGGTTTGGTATCAGGGTGATGGTGGCCTCACAGAATGAGTTGGGAGTGTTCCTCCCTCTGCTATCTTTTGGAACAGTTTGAGAAGTATAAGTGTTAGCGCTTCTCTAAATGTTTTATATAATTCACCTGTGAAGCCATCTGGTCCTGGGGTTTTGTTTGTTGGAAGATTTTTAATCACAGCTCCAATTTCAGTGCTTGTGATTTGTCTGTTCATATTTTCTATTTCTTCCTGGTTCAGTCTCAGCAGTTGTGCATTTCTAAGAATATGTCTATTTCTTCCAGGTTGTCCATTTTATTGGCAAAGTGTTGCTTGTAGTAATCTCTCATGATCCTTTGTATTTCTGCAGTGTCAGTTGTTACTTCTCCTTTTTCATTT
>NC_041234.1:67620947-67622115 GCF_002837175.3 Physeter macrocephalus | reverse complement strand
TTTTAGTTTTATTGATCTTTGCTATCATTTCCTTCATTTCTTTTTCATTTATTTTGATCTGATCTTTTTGATTTCTTTCCTTCTGCTAAATTTGGGGGTTTTTTGTTCTTCTTTCTCTAATTGCTTCAGGTGTAAGATTAGTTTGTTCATTTGAGATATTTCTTACTTCTTGAGGTAGGATTTTATTGCTATAAACTACCTCTTAGAACTGCTTTTGCTGCATCCCATAGGTTGTGGGTCGTCATGTTTTCATTGTCATTTGTTTCTAGCTATTTTTTGATTTCCTCTTTGATTTCTTAAGTGATCTCTTTGTTATTAAGTACTGTATTGTTTAGCCTCCATGTGTTTGCATTGTTTACAAATTTTTTCCTGTAGTTAAGATCTAGTCTCATAGCATTGTGGTCGGAAAAGATACTTGATACAATTTCAATTTTCTTAAATTTACCAAGGCTTGATTTGTGACCAAAGATATGATCTATCCTGTAGAATGTTTATGAGCACTTGAGAAGAAAGTGTATTCTGTTGTTTTCTGATAGAATGTCCTATAAATATCAATTAAGTCCATCTTGTTTTATGTGTCATTTAAAGCTTCTGTTTCCTTATTTATTTTCATTTTGGATGATCTTTCCATTGGTGAAAGTGGGGTGTTAAATTCCCCTACTATGATTTTGTTATTGTCGATTTCCCCTTTTATGCTGTAAGTATTTGCCTTATGTATTGAGGTGCTCCTATGTTGGGTGCATACATATTTGCAATTGTTATATCTTCTTCTTGGATCTATCCCTTGATCATTATGTAGTGTCCTTCTTTGTCTCTTGTAATAATCTTTATTTTAAAGTCTATTTTGCTGATATGAGAATTGCTACTCCAGCTTTCTTTTGATTTCCATTTGCATGGAATATCTTTTTCCATCCCCTCACTTTCAGTCTGTATGTGTCCCTAGGTCTGAAGTGGGTCTCTAGTAGACAGCATATATACGGTTCTTGTTTTGGTATCCATTCAGCCAGTCTATGTCTTTTGGTTGGAGCATTTAATCCATTTACATTTAAGGTAATTATCTGTATGTATGTTCCTGTTCCCATTTTGTTAATTGTTTTGGGTTTGTTATTGTAAGTCTTTTCCTTCTCTTGTGTTTCTTGCCTAGAGAAGTTCCTTTAGCATTTGTTGT
>NC_041234.1:67606825-67613065 GCF_002837175.3 Physeter macrocephalus | reverse complement strand
TTTTCCTGTAGTTAAGATCTAATCTCATAGCGTTGTGGTCGGAAAAGATACTTGATACAATTTCAATTTTCTTAAATTTACCAAGGCTTGATTTGTGACCAAAGATATGATCTATCCTGTAGAATGTTTATGAGCACTTGAGAAGAAAGTGTATTCTGTTGTTTTCTGATAGAATGTCCTATAAATATCAATTAAGTCCATCTTGTTTTATGTGTCATTTAAAGCTTCTGTTTCCTTATTTATGTAATTATCTGTATGTATGTTCCTGTTCCCATTTTGTTAATTGTTTTGGGTTTGTTATTGTAAGTCTTTTCCTTCTCTTGTGTTTCTTGCCTAGAGAAGTTCCTTTAGCATTTGTTGTCAAGCTGGCTTGGTGGTGCTGAATTCTCTTAGATTTTGCTTGTCTGTAAATTTTTAATTTCTCCTTCAAATCTGAAAGAGATCCTTGCTGGATAGAGTAATCTTGGTTGTAGGTTTTTCTCCTTCATCACTTTAACTATGTCCTGCCACTCCCTTCTGTCTTGCAGAGTTTCTGCTGAAAGATCAGCTGTTAACCTTATGGGGATTCCATTGTGTGTTATTTGTTGTTTTTCCCTTGCTGCTTTTAATATGTTTTCTTTGTATTTAATATTTGATAGTTTGATTAATGTGTGTCTTGGCGTTTTTCTCCTTGGATTTATCCTGTATGGTCCTCTTTGTTCTTTCTTGACTTGATTAACTATTTCCATTCCCATATTAGGGAAATTTTCAACTATAATCTCTTCAAATATATTCTCAGTTTTTTTCTTTTTCTCTTCTTCTTCTGGGATCCGTATACTTCAAATGTTCTTGTGTTTAATGTTGTCCCAGAGGTCTCTGGGACTGTCCTCAGTTCTTTACATTCTTTTTTTCTTTATTCTGCTCTGCAGTAGTTATTTCCACTATTTTAACTTCCAGGTCACTTCTCTGTTCTTCTGCCTCAGTTATTCTCCTATTGATCCCTTCTAGAGAATTTTTAATTTCATTTACTTTGTGGTTCATCATTGTTCGTTTCCTCTTTAGTTTTTCTATGTAATTCATTTCTAATCTCATAGTGTTGTGGTCAGAAAAGGTGCTTGATATGCTTTCAGTTTTCTTAAATTTACTGAGGCTTGATTTGTGACCAAAGGTGTGACCTATCCTGGAGAATGTTCCATTAGCACTTGAGAAGAAAGTGTAATCTTCTGTTTTTGGATGGAATGTCCTATACCTATCAATTTAATCTATCTGTTCTATTATGTCATTTTAAGCTTGTGTTGCCTTATTAACTTTCTGTTTGCATGATCTGTCCATTGGTGTAAGTGAGGTGTTAAAGTCCCCCACTACTAACGTGTTACCATTCACTTTCCTCTTTTAGAGCTGTTAACAGTTGCCTTATGTATTGAGGTGCTCCTATGTTGGGTACATATATATTTATAATTGTTATATCTTCTTCTTGGATTGATCCTTGATCATTATGTAGTGTCCTTCCTTGTCTCTTGTAATATTCTTTATTTAAAATCTATTTTATCTGATATGCATATTGCTTCTCCAGCTTTCTTTTGATTTCCATTTGCATTGAGTATGTTTTTCCATCCACTCACTTTCAGTCTGTATGTGTCCCTAGGTCTGAAGTGAGTCTCTTGTAGACAGCATATATATGGGTCTTCTTTTTGTATCCATTCAGCTAGCCTGTGTCTTTTGGTTGGAGCATTTAATCCATTCACGTTTAAGGTAATTATCGATATGTATGTTCCTATTACCATTTTCTTAATTGTTATGGGTTTGTTTTTGTAGGTCCTTTTCTTCTCTTGTATTTCCCACTTAGAGAAGTTCCTTTGGCATTTTTGTAGAGCTGGTTTGGTGCTGCTGAATTCTCTTAGCTTTTGCATGTCTGTAAAGCTTTTGATTTCTCCATTGAATCTGAATGAGATCCTTGCTGGGTAGAGTAATCTTGGTTGTAGGTTCTTCCCTTTCATCACTTTAAATATATCATACCAGTTCCTTCTGGCTTGTAGAGTTTCTGCTAAGAAATCAGCTATTACCCCTATGGGAGTTCCCTTGTATTTTATCTGTCATTTTTCCCTTGTTGCTTTCAATAATTTTTCTTCATCTTTAATTTTTCCCAATTTGATTACTATGTGTTTTGGCATGTTTATCCTGCCTGGGACTCTCTGCACTTCCTGGACTTGGTTGGCTATTTCCTTTCCCGTGTTAGGGAAGTTTTCCACTATAATCTCTTCAAATATTTTCTTGAGTCCTTTCTCTTCTCCTTCTGGGACCCCTATAATGCTAATGCTGGTGCATTTAATATTGTCCCAGAGGTCTCTTAGGCTGTCTTCATTTCTTTTCATTATTTTTTCTTTATTGTATTCTGTAGCAGTGAATTCCACCATTCTGTCTTCCAGGTCAGTTATCCATTCTTCTGCCTCAGTTATTCTGCTATTGATTCTTTCTAGTGTATTTTTCATTTCAGTTATTGTATTGTTCATCTCTGTTTGTTTGTTCTTCATTTCTTCTAGATCTTTGTTAAACATTTCTTGCATCTTCTCGATCTTTGCCTCCATTCTTTTTCCGAGGTCCTGAATTATCTTCACTATCATTATTCTGAATTCTTTTTTCTGGAAGATTGCCTATCTCCATTTCATTTAGTTGTTTTTCAGGGGTTTTATCTTGTTCCTTCATCTGGTACATATCCCTCTGCTTTTTCATCTTGTCTATCTTTCTGTGAATGTGGTTTTTGTTCCACAGGCTGCATGCTGTAGTTCTTCTTGCTCCTGCTGTCTGCCCTCTGGTGGATGAGGCTTTTTCCATATGATTCTTATAACCAAATAAGTTTGTGCACATTGGGCTAGTAAATTGATTTTGTCAAAATGGTTTTGCACTCCCAGGTCCCAGTCATAAAGAATAGACTTAGTTGTATGTGAATCAGTCATAATCTTTTTTTCTAAAGAGCTCTCTACCTTATTAATGTGTTATGTGAACTTCCTTCTTTCTATCTTCCATAATTCATTGAAAAAAATGTACTGAGTTCTGCCATGTGCCAGGTACTGTGTATGTGAAAGGTGATAAAAGAGGATCTCTGTTTTCATGGAGTTTATCACCTGCTAGGGAAGAAAAAGAGTAAATGAATAAATGGGTCCACAATTAATTAATAATAATAAGTCCTGAGAAGTATATTATACTTTAATTATAAACTGAAGTAACATGAGAAGGTGTCCAGGAAAGGATTCTTTAAAGAAGCAATTTCAAATCCATGATTTGAGGGTGGTAGTAAGGTGGCATGAAAGTGTATGCTTAGTGATTAGAAAATAAGTACTGGTGATGCACATGCAGTATGAATGTAGGTGGAAGAAAAAAATACCATTTTGAAAGAGCTAAAAACTATATGCACATGCACAAATACACACAGACACATTCGGTCGCACATACACACACACACACACACACACACATACTAGTTTCTAGCTCAGAAGGTCTCAAAAATCACTTTTGAAAATTCCTAAAATGAAAACTAAATGCTAACAGTATAATTTTTCAATTGGAAGTCTGCAATATAAAGCTCAGTAAAATTAATGTCCTGCAACATTGATATAATCATAAAAGGTAAAAGGTGATTCTATATTAGATGATTTTTAAAATGCTCAGACTTCTGTCTAGATATTATCCTTTGGGGAACATATGATACCATTGACAGTTAACTTTGAAGCTAATGGTTAAAAAATCTGAGAAACAGTTTCTAATGGGCTGAATTATGTGCCCCTCAATCCCCAATTCATATGTTGAATTCCTAATCCCCTGTACTGTACTTTGCGATAGGGTCTTTAAAGAGGTAATTAAGGTAAAATGAGGACATATGGGTAGGTCCTAAGCCAATATGGCTATTAAGTTTATAAGCAAAGATTAGAAGACAGATAGAAACAGAAGAAAGACATGTAAAGACACAGGGAGAAGATACCCATCTGCAAGCCAGGGAGAAAAGTCTCAGAAGAAATCAATCCTGATAACACCTTGATTTTAGACTTCTATCCTCCAGAACTATGAGAAAATTAATTTCTGTTGTTTAAGTCACCCAGTCTGTGGTACCTTTTTGCAAAAGGCAAAACAAATTATGGCTACGTTGAGGAATAATGCTAAAAATAGGAAGCATATCCATATAAAACTGCATCTATTTACTGGATATTTGATTAAATGTTTGCTGCATTCTAAATTGGCTACTGCCTCCTTATCTACTCTGGGTTTTCCAACTATGTTTAAGTGCTGTCCCCACTCTATCTTGCAAAGCAGAGGTCACAGACTGGTGTCCAATGGACCAAATATATCCAATAGATGCATTTAATTTAGTTTATGTAGTGTTTTAAGAAGTTAGAATTATTTATTTACATTCCAAATAAAAATCCAGATTTCCATCTTCTAAAATAATCTATGATCAACTGACCTGCATTCTCTCATATCAACAACTAGCTAGAGCTAGGAAGAGTCTTCTCTCTTTAGAAGGGACATTAGTTCTATTTATAGTCTCTCTCTCTACCTAGTAACTCTTAGATATTGAGGCAAGGTGAGTTTAGATTTATTTCTGCTTCGTGATATGATGTAGCCTCCAAACATATTTGACTTTACAAGACTTGGATAAATGACCTCTGGATAAAGTAGTAACTAATTATGGACAGAGGAGAAGTATGGTGTATGACCAGGAGAGTATAGGAAAAAGCCCATGAAAGTGGAAAAGGGAGGAGACACATCTTGAGTTTTACAAGCTCTCCCTCTTCACTTTGCATCATGTCACATTAAGACTTCTCCCTCAGCTTCCTCTATGTCTACATTATTCCCTGATTTCAGGGGTAAGTTTTATTTATTCTTTCTTTTTTTAATTTAATTTTTTATTTTATATTGGAGTATATTGATTTAAAATGTTGTGTTGGTTTCTGCTGTACAAAAAAGTGATTCAGTTATACATATACGTATATCCATTATTTTTCAGGTTCTTTTCCCATATAGGTTATTATAGAATATTGAATAGAGTTCCCTATGCTATACAATAGGTCCTTGTTGACCTATCTTATATATAGTAGTGTGTATATGTTAATCACAAATTCCTAATTTATCCCTCCCACCGACGTTTCCCCTTTGGTGACCATAAGTTTTTTTTTTTTCTACATCTGTGACTCTACTTCTGTTTTGTAAATAAGTTCATTTGTACTCTTTTTTTAAGATTTCACATATAGGCTATATCATATGATATTTGTCTTCCTCTGTCTGACTTACTTCACTCAGTATGACAATCTCTATGTCCAACCATGTTGCTGCAAATGGGATTATTTCATTCTTTTTTTATGGCTGAGTAATATTCCATTGTATGTATATGTGTGTGTGTGTGTGTGTGTGTGTATATATATATATATATATATATATCTCACACCTTTTTTTATTATGACTTTCTTCTTGCCCCTTTTATTTTTTTAATCTTTTTATTCTATATTGGAATAAACTTGATTAACAATGTTGTGTTAGTTTCAGGTGTACAGCAAAGTGATTCAGTTATACATATACATGTATCTATTCTTTTTCAAATTCTTTTCCCATTTAGGTCGTTACATAATATTGATCAGCATTCCCTGTGCTATACAGTGTATACCACATTTTCTTTATCCATTCATCTGTCAATGGACATTTAGGTTGCTTCCATGTCTTGGCTATTGTAAATAGTGCTGCAATGAATATTGGGGTGCATGTATCTTTTTGAATTATAGTTTTCTCCAGATATATGCCCAGGAGTGGGATTGCTGGATAATACAGTAAGTCTATTTTTAGTTTTTTAAGGAACCTCCATACTGTTTTCCATAGTCACTATACCAATTTACATTCCCACCAAGAGTGTAGGAGGATTCCCTTTTCTCCACACCCTATCCAGCATTTATTATTTATAGATTTTTTTTGATGATGGCCATTCTGACTGGTGTTAGGTGATACCTCATTGTAGTTTTGATTTACATTTCTCTAATAATTAGTGATGTTGGGCATCTTTTCATGTGCTCTTCGGCCATATGTATGTCTTTGGAGAAATGTCTATTTAGATCTTCTGCCCATTCTTTGATTGGGTTGTTTGTTTTTTGAAATAGAGCTGCATGAGCTGTTTGTATCAGGGATAGGTTTTAAATATTCTTCCATTGAATATAATAATTTCTATAGATTCTTTTTTTTTTTTTTTTTTTTGTGGTATGCAGGCCTTCCTCTGTTTTGGCC
>NC_041234.1:67605576-67606740 GCF_002837175.3 Physeter macrocephalus | reverse complement strand
TTTTGTGGTATGCAGGCCTTCCTCTGTTGTGGCCTCTCCCGTTGCGGAGCACAGGCTCCGGACGCGCAGGCTCAGCAGCCATGGCTCACGGGCCCAGCCGCTCCACGGCATGTGGGATCCTCCCATACCGGGGCGCGAACCCCGTTCCCCTGCATCGGCAGGCGGACGCGCAACCACTGCGCCACCAGGGAAGCCCTATAGATTCTTTATTGATGTTATAATCAGAATAAATTACATTTAAGAGGTTTTAAAGACTTTTTAAAAATGTAATCTTGAAATAACTTTGAAATTTACAAATGCCTTTTTTTAAATCGATTGTGATGATCATACATACTTTTTGTTTCCTATTGATGTTATCATATAATTTTCTCCTATGTTTTTGGACACATGGTGAATTAACTGATAATTAAATGCCAAATCAGTCTTGACTACTAGGGATAAACACTGTGAGGCATTATGCTTTTTAATATGTCACTATATTCAATTTGCTAATATTTTCTTAAGAATTTTTACATCTATTTAAATTATAGAGTTTGGTTAAAAATTTTTTTTCTTTTAGTGTCCTTGTCACATTTTGCGATCAAGATTATGCTTTTCCCATTAAATAAATGTTATGAAGTATTCACTTCTTTCCTATTCTCTGGAGGTGTTTTTCTGTATTCATGTTATTTCTTCATTAAATATTTAGAAATAATCACCAACAAAGTCATTTGGATCTGGGGTATTCTCTGGGAAGATTTTGTAATGAAGAATTTAATTCTTTAATAGATTTTTTTAAACATCTTTATTGGAGTATAACAGTTTTACAATGTTGTGTTAGTTTCTGCTTTGCAACAAAGTGAATCAGTTATACATATACATATGTTCCCATATCTCTTCCCTCTTGTGTCTCCCTCCCTCCCACCCCTCTAGGTGGTCACAAAGCACAGAGCTGATCTCCCTGTGTTATGCAGCTACTTCCCGCTAGCTATCTATTTTACAGTTGGTAGTGTATATATGTCCATGCCACTCTTTCACTTCGTCACAGCTTACCCTTCCCCCTCCCCATATCCTCAAGTCCATGTTCTAGTAAATCTGTGTTTTATTCCCGTCCTACCACTAATCTCTTCATGACATTTTTTTTCTTAGATTCCATATATGTGTGTTAGCATACGGTATTTGTTT
>NC_041234.1:67547523-67605261 GCF_002837175.3 Physeter macrocephalus | reverse complement strand
TAGTTTTTTAAGGAACCTCCATACTGTTCTCCATAGTGGCTGTGTCAATTTACATTCCCACCAGCAGTGCAAGAGTGTTCCCTTTTCTCCACACCCTCTCCAGCATTTATTGTTTCTAGAGTTTTTGATGATGGCCATTCTGACCGGTATGAGATGATATCTCAGTGTAGTTTTGATTTGCATTTCTCAAATGATTAATGACGTTGAGCATTCTTTCATGTGTTTGTTGGCTATCTGTATATCTTCTTTGGAGAAATCTCTATTGATGATATCTCATTGTCGTTTTGATTTGCATTTCTCTAATGATTAATGATGTTGAGCATTCTTTCATGTGTTTGTTGGCGATCTGTATATCTTTTTTGGAGAAATGTCTATTTAGTTCTTCTGCCCATTTTTGGATTGGGTTGTTTGTTTTTTTGTTATTGAGCTGCATGAGTTGCTTATAAATTTTGGATATTAATCCTTTGTCAGTTGCTTCATTTGCAAATATTTTCTCCCATTCTGAGGGTTGTCTTTTGGTCTTGTTTTTGGTATCCTTTGCTGTGCAAAAGCTTTTAAGTTTCATTAGGTCCCATTTGTTTATTTTTGTTTTTATAGATTTTTGACTATTCATATCTTTCTTCTATTAGCTTTTGTAGGTTGTAAATTTGAGGAATTTATTTCATCTAATTAAAATTATTAGCAGAATGATGTTTATAATATGTCATCTTTATGATGTCTAAAGAGTCTGTAATTGCACTCATTTTTTCATTCTTGAAATAAGGGATACCTTTTATCTCTGTTTTTCTTGATCAGTCACACTAGGTTATTAAATTGTACTAATTTTTTGAAGAACTAACTGTTTTTAGATATTCTCTATTTCACTTTTATTTCCTTTTTAATTTTCTATTCTTATCTGTATTATTTCTTTGCCACTATGTTTCTTAAGTTTGTTCTGTTTTTATTTTTCTATTTTCCATAGCTGGAAATTTAAAATCATAATCTATTTCTCCTTTTAATTATTTTAGTTTTTGATTTATTTGTTTTGGAGTGATGTGATTGGGTTATAAAACATAAATTGTAGTATTTCTGTACTGTAATGACTCTTTATCCTTTCTAATATGGCTTCTTGATTAATATTTTCACTGGTTAAGAAATTCTAGGTTGCCAGGTATGTTTTCAACCCTTTTATATATCAATTTTGTTTTTCCCATCTGCCTTCTCTTCTTTCTATTGAGAAGTCTTTCCTCTGGCTTATTATATTTATTTTGATAGTAATTTGTATTTTTGTATGTTTACTTTTCCTGCTTTTAATTTTTTTGTCTTTGGTTTTCAAAGAAGTTTTATTGTGATTTGCCTAAATGGGATTATCTTTTTGTTAATGTTTCTTGGACTTTACTGAACTTCCTGAATCTGTGGGACAATGTCTTTCATTGAAATTTTCATTGAAATTTTACTTGCTATTATCTCCTTTGACTATTGCTTCTGTCACATTCTTTCCTTTCTTTCTAGGATTTCCATTTTATGCATGTTATTACATGTCTCGCTTAACTATTACTCTCTGTTCTGTTACTTGTTCTTTATGTTCTACTCTTTGGGTATTTTCTATTTACTTGTGTTTAAGTTCATTAATACTGTGTTGTGCTGTCCAATCTGATATTAATACCCATGCACTGTATTCCTAATTAAAGATATTATAAGTTTCAGTTTGGGGATGTCCTCTTTTTCTAAATTTTTATTTTATATTGGAGTATAGTTTGTTTACATAGTGTTAGTTTCAGGTGTACAGCAAAGTGATTCAGTTATACATACACATATATCTATTCTTTTTCAAATTCTTTTGGGATATCCTCTTGACTTTTACTTGTATCAAAAATCTCTGTTGAAATCCTCTGTCTTTCCATCCACCTCATCAATCATTTAAAACATTTTTCTTTTACATATTAATTATAGTTATTTAAATTCCTTTATTTCTAACTCTAGTATCTGCATCATGTATCTTCATCTCTTGTTTGCCTTTTCTCTTGATTGTCTGCAATATTTTTCTGTCTCTGAACTTCTATCATTTTAAAATTGTATGCTAGGTATTATGTATACAGACTATATTGGTTCCAGATTATTTTGTTTTTCAACAGAAAGAATTCTCCTTTTTCTTAGTTGGGCTAATAACATGAGCTACTGATAACTTCATCCAACATTGAGATGATTGAAGGTGGGCTTCAGTTTTTGAGACTCTATCTACCTCTGTTTTTTTCCCTGGTCATAGTTATGCCCTGTCTGGGCTTCCAACTGGGACTTTGGTGGGGCTCTGTCTCCTGGGTCCTCTAGAGATTCTATTTCTGACCTTTAGATATTTTATCTTAGTTTTCTATCTCTGATTGCTTCAAAATCTGGCAAATGTCTTGAGAAAGAGAGTGGCAATGTACTTGGGAAAGTTTGTTTCCTATGCCCAGCAAAATTGGGAAGATTTTTCTCTGCCTTTTAGAAAATTTCTGCCTAGGTTCTCAGCCTCCTGCATTGCACCAGAATTAAGGAAATGTCTTTGTTGAAACCTGATCATGTGTTCCAGTTTCCTTCATTGTCCAATTTGTCATCCAAGCCATCTGCAACCACTGAAAGTTTTGCTAATTTTCCTTTCCCCCAGTAGGGGCAGTCTGCTTAGGGGAGGTTGAAATATGTGAAGTTTGATATATTGCTAGCACATGGAATGGGCATATGCCCTCTAGAGAAGTAATAGCTGGCATTTATCAACTCACCTTAGAAAACTTATTTCCTTGCTTAGATTTTTGGTACATTTAATCATCCTTGCTTCCACGTCTCTCACATTCCTTTAAAATTATAATATTTAAAATTTATCAGGCTTTTTCTAGTTGTTGCAATAAGAGTATTAACATGCCACTGAAAAAATCTTATTGGGAAGCAGGAATCAAATCATGGATTTTTATTTTTTTCAATAATAGGGTTTAAAAATATTATTTTTAAAAAAACGAGTTTTATAGATGACAATCTTGCTTTTGAAAATGTCTTGCTTTTCCAGTAAACATTTCTTTTGGTGATCTATTTCTTATCTAAATGTTTTTTTTAAAAAAAGGAGTTTTTTTCCTTATTGGAAAAAACCCTTTAATCTTAAAAGATACATTCAGCTGTCTCATAGAGCAATCTTGTATTTTGCTCTCCTTTTTAAGTAAAAAAAAAAAAAATCACAACAACAACAAAAAAATCTACCTAACTTTTGTGAATCTATACAAACAAACGATAAAAACCAAAAGGACCCAGATATGTGCAATTCAGTTTCTCCTTAAAATTCCTTTTTTAAAATACTGGATATAAAGATGGATTAAAATAGTAAATGTTTATATTTTATCTATTTTTTAATTCTTAGTATATATTTATGATAGAGCTGTTTTGCCTGGAGTTTATAGAGAGTGCAAATTGTCACAAGGGATGCAGTCCTTATAGCAGAAATGTTCCTTGGCATTTGGTCTAACTGCTTTACTCTGCTATTAATACCAGTAAAAAAAATGGACAATGTAGTTCCTTACTGGAAAAGAATCTGATTTTTGATCAAACATGGGATTCCACAATGATTACAATAGTTATTTTCTTTAACCTCAAGTCATTTCTTGCAACCAACACAAAGTCAAGCAGGAGTGGAAAATTCCAGCGTAGTCTCACCCACTTAAACAGCTTGCTTGGCCTTCTTTCTAGATTATAAACGTTGATACACCAGCATGCATATTTTACGTTGTTATGAAATTACCCCTTGAGGACTTCCCTTCTCTTGACCTATCTTACTCGTGGATGCCATCATGCTCCTCTGTTCTAACTCCTTCAAGTCCCTACTTTTTGCTCCTTTGTCCTTTGTTAGGGTTTCTAAGATTTTAGTTATGTCTTGTTTTACTCTGGACACCGCTTGAAAACCTTCTATTTTTGAAGAATAGCTGCTACAAGCTACATGATGGACTACTACATAGCTTAAGTCTTGAGTACTTTTTAAAAAAGAATATCTGTATTTTTTTCTTTTGTGGTTTCATTATGAAAATCTCACTCCCGTTATCCTAGCTTGGTATATGCTAGAGCCCAGATTGCGAGTAGATACACCTCTTAGCATATTGGTTTGGGGATAGATAGTAGGGAGGGAAAAAATGTTCTGTCACACTTAGAATTGATCTAATTTGTCACAGATAGAAGTTGTTAGCAAATAGATTTTTGTCTTGGTAGATTCGTTGCATGCAGGATGATAATCTTAACAGAAATTTCTATTGCTACCTAAAAATTACCTGCCATTCATTCATTACTAATCATTGATTCTTTATTACCCTTTGTTAAACTCACCTTTACTTGACTTTATTTACTACATATTAGAGAATGTAGGTCATTGCAAGCCTCCCTACCAATCCCTGAGTTGTTAACAGTGCTCTCTGTATATCGAAGAAACAATCAAACATATTGAGATTGACTTTAAAGTTATTCACATAACTCTGCCTGAACAAGAATAATTTATAATACACATGAATGACAAAAAATACAGAGAAAATTTTATTGTTGGAAATCTGGACATATAAAATGGAACAGAAAAGAATGCATTGAGCACAAATGGCAATACCTGCACATGCATTTACCTCATATAGATCATACAGAAATCATGAAGAATACTTTGAAAGTTATTAAGGATGTTTTTTTTTTTTTGCTTTAAGTTACAAGATGGAAAGAAGTCTTATGATGCTGATAAACATGTCCTGCAGAAACAAGGAAGAAAATGTTTTCACCTTCAAAAGAGTTATGAACAATGGGAGCATGCTCTTTCAGATATTCACAGGTATAAAAGTACCAGTCACTTTTATAGTTTTTTTCTTTTTTTAACTTGTGCTCTCCTTTAAAATTGTATGGCAGTCTCCAAGTAGGCTTGTTAAAGAAATACTTTCAAGCCATATTTTAGATTTCTAAAGTAAAACACAGCATGACTATGTTATCAATCTAGTTTGATACCTATTTAAAAGCTTCTATGTCTCTCTTGATCAAATTCAAATCTTAACAAAATATCAGTGTTCAGTCTTTACAAATTAAATTTAATATTTCAATTTGCATGGATTTTATAAAATGATGTGTTGTTTAAAAGTTAGCTGACCTATCACTAAGTACCCATTTACAGGTAATATAAAGTTGACAGTAAAATCCTGGACATGAAGCAATCACCATTTGCTTCAGTTAGCATTTCAAAAGATGAAAAATCACCTTTGTACAAAGATCCCTTGGGGATTTACTTAGCTTCATAAAATAATTTTCCCAATTTGTAATTTCCTTGTGGTTACCTTAATCTGTAGTTTTAAAAATTCCCAGGAGAAACAGCTCTAGATAAATTAAGCCATGAGAACCTTCATTTAAAATAGATAGTGAAATTTCAAATTTCACTCTTTCAAATGTGAGGAAATGGGGGTTAATAATGGTTAATGCACACCTGCAATTTAAGCTTTCAACTCATTTCTTTTTTCTTTTTACAGGAAAAGAGTCCCTATGTTTAGTGTTTGTAAATGTCAGGAAAACATCTATCACAAAAAACAAAACAAAACAAAACCTGAAACTGATTCTTTTGAATGTTGCTTTCTCAAGAAAATGTTTATTTCTTCTTTATGAATTATTTTGGATAAAATTTCCATGGCCAATATGTTCATGTTTTTTAGTTTGTCATTTTAAAGTAGTAGATTATATTTGTTTATAAGTAA
This sequence comes from Physeter macrocephalus, assembly GCF_002837175.3. NCBI lineage: Eukaryota > Metazoa > Chordata > Mammalia > Artiodactyla > Physeteridae > Physeter > Physeter macrocephalus. The sequence continues at coordinate 67,599,559 of NC_041234.1, read as the reverse complement.
AGAATAATCATAAATTAATTTTCTAAGGCATACATCAACTAGGCTATAACTCTTTAATTAGAAATTGTGGTCAACTAAGCTATAACTCTTTAAATAGAAATTGTGGTCAATATGTACTAGAAAGTATCCTGATTCTCATAAACTAATTCAGCCTTTTTGAATTTTAAAATAGATGTTTCAAATAAAATTTCCAAAAGTAATATAGATATAAATTGAACAGTGTTTAAGCCATTTTACTCTGTGAGATGAAGCAATGATAGATGTGTGTTTTCTATTAGCAAATTGGCTCTTTTATAAAAAAAATTTTAAATTTATTTATCTATTTTATTTTTGGCTGCCTTGGGTCTTTGTTGCTGTGGGCTTTTCTCTAGTTGTGGCAAGCAGGGGCTACTCTTCATTGAGGTTCCCAGGCTTCTCATTGGGTGGCTTCTCTTGCTGCAGAGCACGGGCTCTAGGCATTTGGGCTTCAGTAGTTGTGTCACTCAGGCTCAGTAGTTGTGGTGCATGGGCTTAGTTCCTCCACGGCATGTGGTATCTGCCCGGACCAGGGCTCGAACCCATGTCTCCTGCACTGGCAGGTGGATTCTTAACCACAGCGTTACCAGGGAAGTCCCGCAAATTGGCTCTTTTTCATAGCAAAATATGGAGACAGACTCATGGATTTCACCTCTGGAGTGTTTGCCAAAATTTTGAGATTTTTACAACATAGATGTAGTTCAAGTTAATTAATTTTAAGAAAAATTAATTGAACATCTACTTTGGCTACATTTTGTTCTAGATACTAGAGAAGACTAGGTGAGTAGCAACTAGGATGTGTGAGAAAGGAGTAGGGGAAAAAGGACAGTTTTAAAGTGAGACTGAGAAAATGTTTTGTAATAGATTGTGAGACCATGAGAAGAAATTTGGACTTCATCATGAAAATAACAATTTTTAAAGTGATATGATTAGATATGGGTTTCAAAAAGTTAATTCTGGCTTCATTAAGAATGACAGATTTGAAGGAAATATGTAGCTGAGAGACTACCACTTTGGAAGTTGTTGCAAGAGATGATGAAAAATTGTCTTAGAGAGTAGTAGGGATGGAGAGATGGGACAGATATAACTAATTGGAAGTAGGAAGTAGGAGGAGAGTGAGGATTATCAGGTGACACCAATTTTTATTTCTGTTTTATTACTATCAGTTATTGTGTCATTTCTGTGACAGGAATTTTTCTAAGTGTTGTTGGGCATATAGCTAATGGCATAAAGCTGTCCTTGAAAGGAGTTTACAGTCACAGGAGGAAATTTATTCATTCAAATTGTTTTGAAAAAATAATAGTGTACAGCCACTTTCTATTTTTCTTTGGTATCTTTTTCCATCCACATTTACACATATGTTAAAGACATATTTCTTTTCATGGACTATCTCCAACTTCACAGTTTACCCCTGATTTGACTATTCCTATAGACAATGGTAACACTGTCAACAGTTTTGTTTCATCTCATACGCTATTTAGTCTAAACGTCTTTTTATTTCAGTGAACTGTTTGAACTATTTTTCTCATGTTCTCAAAATTCTCAACTGGCTTGCCATCAAAACTTGCATCAAATTTAATTTAGATCTTAGGATGAAAGGAGAAATCTGGTTTATTCTTCTTACTTTACAAATGACAAAACTGAGGAGCTGAAGAGGGCCATTGATTTGCTCAAGTCTGTAATGATAGACCCTGAGAACAGGATCCAAATTTCTTGTTGCAGACTTTACAATTTCTTAGCTTTAATGTTCTCTTATAAATTACCAATCACTTTCTTGTCTTTGTGTTCCATTTATTTCCATTCTAACAACCTTCAGCATTTTTTCCCTATTTACATTCCCCTTCAACTTGGAAGAATCATTCACTAAATTACTTTTCATTAGCCGTGTTTTCTTGATTTCACAAATATTTCACTCTTTTAGTAGTGATAATGATAACAATATTAAAATCTATCATGTATTAAACGCTTTTTATGTACCAGACACTGCATTAAGCCATTTACATGGATTATCGCTTTATAAATGTACAAAAATCCTATGAGATGTATTTAAAGAATGGATGTTTTTGTGCCCCCAAATTTAAAAGTGAAACCCTACCTCCCAATGTGATAGTGTTTACTAAGAGGTGAGACCTTTGGGAGTTAATTAGTATTATATAATGTCATAAAGATAGAGGCTTCATGAATGGGATTAGTGCCCTCATAAGAGTCATGAGAGAGTTTGCACGACCATGCTGGCACCCTGATCTTGAACTTCCAGCTTCCAGAACTATGAGAAGGAAATTTCTGTTATTTATAAGCCATCCAGTTTATGGCGTTTTGTTATAGTAGCCCAAGCTGACTAAGACAATATGTATGATTATAATCCTCATTTTATACTTAGGGTTAAATGACCAGTTAAGTCACTTGTCCAAGTAAAGTAGAAAAAAATGCAGCAGAGACAGAATTTGATCAAAGTCAACCTGAGTTCTTAGAAATGTTTCCTACTAACTTATTTGTTAAGTAAACATTCCAGACTTGTCTCACTGGCATTATAAAGAAAATAGCAATGAGGAAAACATTTAAAATATTTATAGTCTATTCATCTTAACTTCTACTGAGCAAAATATATTTTAGATATGCTTGATGGTATTTTATATTTAGATATAAATAAAATATATATTAAATAATTACTATATCTCTGGAAACTCTCTTAAAGTACGTACCTGAATGAACAATATTCAGATTTTGTAATCCTAAATTATTACACTCAGATGAGTGCTGAGTAATATATACAAATGTTAGGTGGTATCATTTTGAATGATCATCATATATTGGTTTTGAGATATTTACAACAAAATATGGGAAGTATATGAATTATTCATTTTCCAGACCTCCTTTTTTGGCTTGTTGCAGATCATATCACCACATTTTCTTCACAACTGACTACTCTTCCTTATTCTAATTTTTCTCTGTTCTATCCAGTTAGATAGCTCTAAGGCTCCCCAAAATGACCACTTTCATTTTTTGTTTGTGTATTTACTTCCACTTTTTATCTATTTCATCATACCTATGATTCTCTGTGCTTAATACTTTCACTATAGCAAACAACATCTTCTGTGAAAACAAACACGTTTCTTATTGTCTTTATTTTACCAGGTAAAGCCTTGCTCTTCTTTAATGACACTAAAGATCTTATTTCTTTAAATCTCTTTTTTTTAAAAAAAAAGAAAAAAAACAACATCATTTTGAGGAGATGACATGAGGATTCAAGGATTCTTCCTACTTATTTCAAGTGGGAGACTTGATGCCAAAATACTAATACAGGATTAAGTAATAGTGCCCCTAACCCTTCAGGTTTAACTCAGAAGTCTGAAATTGAGTGTTATAAACTTGAAAGAATATGCTTGATGCTGCTATGTAAGTTTGGTTAGATTCTATCCTGGGAAGTCTGTTGAACCTCAAAATAATCTCCTCAAAGCAGTTTATTCAATCTGGCCTTTAGGAGCCAAGGCAAATGGCAAGAGGTCAAATGGGTACTCATTTTAGAGAACTAAGTCCTGTGGGGGTTTGTCCAGGATAACCTATCCATGTCTCAGCTATAAAGCTGTGGACACCTATATTAAATGCATGTCTGTATTCTCCTCAATGATTTGCATTTTATTTCTCACTCTTTATGGTATGAGAAAGTCAATACAAAGAGTGTTGTAGCTTCTTATCTTTCTCAGATGGTTCTGATCAAGAAAGGGTATATATAGATATAGATATAGATATAGATATAGATATAGATATAGATATAGATATAGATATAGAGAGAGTAGGGGGATATTAAGTACTGGATTCTCTTAATTCCTTTCAAAGACATAATTTTTGAGATGGAGTATTCTATGACTTTTTTTTGAAGTATAGTTAATTTACAATGTTGTGTTAGTTTCAAGTGTACAGCAAAGTGATTCAGTTATATGCATATTTTGCAGATTCTTTACCATTATAGGTTATTACAAGGTATTGAGTATAGCTCCCTGTGCTATACAGTAGGTCCTTGTTGTTTACCTTTTATATATATATAGTAGTATGAATATGTTAATCACAAACTCCTAATTTATCTCTGCCCCCACCACCACTATCCCCTTTGGTAACCATAAGTTTATTTTCTATGCCTGTGAGTCAATTTCTGTTTTGTAAATAAGTTCATTTGTATCATTATTTTAGATTGCACATATAAGTGATATCATATGATATTTGTCTTTATCTGAACTACTTCACTTAATATGATAATCTCTAGGTCCATCCATATTGCTGCAAGTGGCATTATTTATTCTTTTTTATGGCTGAGTAGTATTCCATTGTATATATGTACCACATCTTCTTTATCCATTCCTCTGTTGATGGACATTTAGGTTGCTTCCATGTCTTGGCTATTGTAAATAGTGCTGTAACAAACATTGGGGTGCATGTATCTTTCCAAATTATGGTTTCTTCTGGATATATGCCCAGGAATAGCATTACTGGATCATATGGTAGCTCTATTTTTTAGTGTTTTAATGAACCTCCATACTGTTCTCCATAGTGGCTGTACCAATTTATATACCCACCAAGAGAGTAGGATGGTTCTCTTTTCTTCACACTCTCCCCAGCATTTATTATTTGTAGACTTTTTAATGATGGCCATTCTGACTGGTGTGAAGTGATACCTCATTGTAGTTTTGATTTGCATTTCTCTAATAATTAACAATACTGGGCATCTTTTCATGTGCCTGTTGCCCATCTGTATGTCTTCTTTGGAAAAATGTCTATTTAGGTTTTCTGCCCATTTTTTAATTGGGTTGTTTGTTTTTTTGATATTGAGCTGCATGAGCTGCTTATATATTTTAGATATTCATTCCTTATCAGTCATATTATTTGCAAATATTTTCTCCCATTCAATAGGTTGTCTTCTTGTTTTGTTTATGGTTTCCTTTGCTGTGCAAAAGCTTTTGAGTTTAATTAGATCCCATTTGTTTCTTTTTGTTTTTACTTCCATTAGTCTAGGAAACGGATCCAAAAAAATATTGCTGTGATTTATGTCAAAGAGTATTCTGCCTATGTTTTCCTCTAGAGATTTTATATTATCCAGTCTTATTTTTAGGTATTTAATCCATTTTGAGTTTATTTTTGTGTATGGTGTTAGAGAATGTTCTAATTTCATTCTTTTCCATGTAGCTGTCTAGTTTTCCCAGCACCACTTATTGAAGCAATGGTCTTTTCTCCATTGTATATTCTTGCCTCCTTTGTTGTAGATTAATTGACCATAAGTAAGTGGGTTTATCTTTGGGCTTTCTATCCTGTTCCATTGATCTATATTTCTGTTTCTGTGCCTGTACTATACTGTTTTTGATTACTGTAGCTTTTTAGTATAATCTGAAGTCAGGGAACCTGATTCCTCCAGCTCAGTTCTTCTTTTTCAAGATTGTTTTGTTTATTTGGGTTCTTTTTGTTTCCATACAATTTTTAAAATTTTTTGTTCTAGTTCTGTGAAAAATTCCATTGGTGGTTTGATGGCGATTGCATTGAATCTATAGACTGCCTTGGGTAGTATGATCATTTTAACAATATTGATTCTTCCAATCCAAGAACATGGTATACCTTTCCATCTGTTTGTGTTGTCTTCAATTTCTTTCATCAGCATCTTAAGAGTTTTTGGAGTACAGATCTTTTGCCTTCTTAGGTAGGTTTATTTCTATAACATTTTATATTTATTACAGAGCAAGAGGTTTGACCTAGCTTCCATAGTAAGTGACAATTTGGGCAATTAGGGAGTGTTCCAATACCATTTTTATGGTCTACCAGTTTTCTTTCATAACTCTAGTTTCCACCTTGTTACTAACTAAATAAAGCTGATAGTAAGGTACTGAATTAAATTTCGAAGTGTCATTTCTTATGTAGTAATATAAAAGCCTCCAATGTCCATATATTTATATTTTATAGATGCCAATAAAATACCAAACTGTAACAGACACTCTTCCCTCTGGGCATTTCTAAGCCTTAGTAATGAATAAATAACTTATTATAAATGCATTCCCAAGATAGAATTTCTCAAAGACAAGCAAGGGATTTCACCAATCCTCCTCCAATGACATTCTAGTATGTAAAAATTAAAATTTTACTAATAAACTTTATATATAAAATTATATCAGATGTGAGGTAAGGAAAGCAGAGTTCATATGGTGTAATGGCTAAAATTATATTCTTCAGAGTTAAAGTTAGAGCTGAATTCAAATTCTGGTTTTGCTACTGACAAGTTGTATGACTTGCACAATTTACTGAAACTTTCTGAGCCTCACCATTGTTATCTGTAAAGTTCTTCTGAGGACTAAATGAAAAGTTTTGTAAAGTCCAAATAAAGTGCTTGATAAATGGCAGTTATCATTATCAAAACATTAAACACATACAACTTACCTATTACCTTAATTATCAGCCAACTCTAGAAAACAATATTTATGGTATTGTTAAATATAAATCCTCAAATATAAGTCCTCAATCCTATTATTTTTAGCCACATGATGAGGACTGAGATGTTTTTCATTTTCTTATAAGTTTTGAGAGATAGAAAAGGAAGAAAATTAAGTTTAAGGAAATTGTAAATTAACTTGTAATTAACCATTATCTTAATACACTAAGTTTGAAAGCTTTTACTTTATTGTTAAAATCAGTAATGGAATATTTAGATACTCTTTATTATTCCCTATTTATATATTAGGAAACACAGAAAAAGCAATCTGATATGCTAATACAGCAATCAGCAAACCCATGTGGAAGTGCACTTAGTTGATAACATTTCTCAATTACGGGTGTTATATATTCACATTGTACACGTATTGTGGGAACACATTCTTATTTAAAAACTATTGTACACGTATTGTGGGAACACATTCTTATTTAAAAACTAAAGTAGACACACAAATTACACTTTACAGAATTGTCTGACAAATAAATTAATTTTATTTTTAAACTGAGGTGAATTTCGACTCCTTCTGATTGCAGATATAAAACCAAGATTCAGAGACTGTGACCAGCTCAGTGATCAAGGCTTATTGTGGCTCAGCTGAGACCAGAACTCAGTGTTCTCTCTATCATTCCACACTGCCTCCTTGCTCTCATGATACCAACACTTGAAGAACACTGGTCAGGTATTTTGGAAGGTCACCCAAGTTGGGTTTGTCTAGTGTTTTCTCATGATAGAAAGGTGTAATGAATTTGGGGGAATAATACCATAGAGGTAACTACCCTTCTCATCATATCATATCAGATCATATCATATCAGGAGGGAAATAATATCCATATGACTTATTGGTGATGTTAAATTTCCCCACTGGGTTGAGATGGTGTTTTCCTGGATTTACCACTGTAGAGTTACTATTTCCCCTTGTCTGTACTCTGTTTTCTGGAAGCGAGTCATTAAGCCCAGCCTATACTCACAGGGAGGGAAATTAAGCTCCACCTCCTTGGGTAGAAGTATCAAATACTTTGTGAACATTTGTTAAAAAAAACACCACAGGGGCTTCCCTGGTGGCGCAGTGGTTGCGCGTCCGCCTGCCGATGCAGGGGAACCGGGTTCGCGCCCCGGTCTGGGAGGATCCCGCATGCCACGGAGCGGCTGGGCCCGTGGGCCATGGCCGCTGAGCCTGCGTGTCCGGAGCCTGTGCTTCGCAACGGGAGAGGCCGCAGCAGAGGGAGGCCCGCCTACCACAAAAAAAACAAAAAAACCCCCACAGTAATTAATAAATACGTTTGGGGAGATAATTTGAGGCTATTCCAATATTCTGTTTCTCTTTAATGTTTCTTCCACAGTTTTAGCAGTTATTAATGGATCTTACCTGTAGCAGTTACTACTGCTGTGTTCTAGTGGTGATTTTCCATTTTCTCTCCCCATCATTCCATCTACATGTATTATATGGAATTCTTCCGTAAGAAAGACCTGTCCCTTCTTACCTTTTATTATTTGTTTATTTAGTCATTTATCAGTGTTGAATCACTGATGTTCATTTTCATCTTTAGACTATAATCCAAAGCTATAGTTATTTATTTTGTTGTTCAAATTGTTCCAGATTTGGTCAATAGGTTTGGTCATTGGGTGCCTGTGTTCTTTTAGCATGACTCTATCTTTAAAAAAAAATTATTGGAGTACAGTTGATTTACAATGTTGTGTTAGTTTCTGCTGTACAGAAATGTGAATCAGTTATACGTATACATATATCCACTCTCTTTTAGATTCTTTTCCCATACAGGCCATTACAGAGTATTGAGTAGAGTTCCCTGTGCTATACAGTAGGTCTTTATTAGTTATCTATTTTATATAAAGTAGTGTGTATGTGTCAATCCCAATTTTCCAATTTATCCTTCCCCCCACTTACCCCCTGGTAACCATAAGTTTATTTTCTACATCTGTAATTCTATTTCTGTTTTGTAGATAGGCTCATTTGTACTTTTTTTTTTTTTTAGATTCCACATAGACATTATATCATATGATATCTGACTTAACTTCACTCAGTATGACAATCCATGTTGCTGCAAAGGTCAAATAGCATGACTCTATCTTTTCTTTCTTTCTCACTGTTTAATTTTTCTGAGGACATTCTCATTTTTTGTCACTATAAGGTGCTCCAAACTCATCTTGTCATTTCACTGCCCAAGCCCTAGAATCATCCATTTCACTGAATAGCCCTTGTTCACTTTATTAGAGAGTGATATTTGAAGTGTAGTTATGAAATTAGGTGTGCTTATTGCTACTGGGGTGTTGCTTTCTCTAGGCCCTCTCTGTGAACTGACCAGGAAGTATATGTATGTATATTAGCCCATATATGCACACATATATTTACACTTATTTCTGTATTTATATATCTGTACCTATATTAAGGAAAATGTAATATATCCAGGTTAATATGCACCACAGGATTCATTCTAGCCTTCCTCCTTGCTATATCTAGTCAAAACACTGTTTGCTAAGGATACTTAGGCTCGTTCCTTTTCTCTCCATCCCCTTCGATGTTGTAATTTCATATATTTATATTATAGTTGGATTCATTTGTCCTTGGTTTTCTAAATTTGCATGCAGTAAAGTTTACTCTTTGGAGTGTACAGTTCTATGATTTTTGACAAATGCTTAGAGTCATGTATCCATCACCATCATACCACACAGAACAACCCCATCATCCTAAAATTTCCGTGTATGGCCTATTTGTAGTCCTCTTCCTTCTTCTAACCCTTAGCAATCAATGATCTGTTTTCTATCCTTATAGTTTTATCTTTTCCAGAGTGCCTTATAAATGGAATCATACAATATGTAGTTTTGGGGTCTGGCTTCTTTCAGTTAGCAAAATGCATGTAATATTCAGTGTGAATCAGTTGCTTGTTCCTTTTTCTTGCTGAGTAGTATTCCATTGTATGGATATACCATAGTTTTCTTATCCATTCACATACTGAAGGATTTCTTGATCCTTCTCATTTTTTGGAGATTATGAATGATAGTGCTATAAACATTTGCTTACAGACATTTTTTATCAATATAAGTTTTAAGTTCACTTGGCTAAACACCTAAGAATGAAAGTGATGGGTCACATGATACATGTACATTTAAATTTATGAAAAACTGCCAAACTGTTTTCAAAAGTAGCTGTAAAATTTTACATTCCCACCAGCAATAAATTAAAATTCCTATTGCTCTGCATCCAGAGTTTTGATCTGGAATTTTTTGCCATTCTAATACCTGTATAGTGCTGTCTCATTATGGCTATAATGACTATAATGATGTTGAGTATCTTTTAATATGCTCTTAAGTATCTTTTTGGTAAAGTATCTGTTCACAGTTTTATTTCAATTTATTCATTGTGTTGTTTTGTTGCTTATTGTTAAGATTTAAGTGTTATTCAGATATTCTGGCTATAAGACTTTTGCTGGATACTTGGTTTGTAAATGTTTTCTAAGTCTGCATGTTGCATTTTCATTCTCCTAACAATGTCTTTTGCAGAGCAAAGGATTTTAATTTTGATAAAGTCTAATTTAGCATTTTTTCCTTTTATGTATCACACTTTGTATTTCATTTTTTCTGCTTTATTGAGGCATAATTGATAAACTTTGTATATATTTATGATGTACAACATGATGTTTTGATATATGTATACAGTTGTGAAATGATTGCCATAATCAAGTTAGTTAACATATCCATCACCTCATATATTTATCATTTTTATATGTGTGGTGATAATATTTAAGATCTACGCTCTTAGCAAATTTCAAGTACATAATATAGTATTTTAACTACTGTCACTATGCTATACATTAGATGTCCAGAACTTATTCATCCTGCATAACTGAAATTTTGTACCCTTTGACCTAGATCCCTCCATTTACCTCACCCTCCCAGGCCTTGGCAACCACCATTATACTCTCTGTTTCTATGAGTTCAAATTTTTTAGATTCTACATGTACGTGGGATCATGCAATATTTGCCTGGTTCTGGTTTATTTTACTTAGCTTAATGTCCTCCAGATTCATCCATGTTGTTGCAAATCGCAGGATTTCCTTCTTTATTTGGTTGAATTGTTATATTCCATTTTATATGTATATGCAATATACATAATATATGTAGTATATATATATATATATATATACATCATATACATATCACATTTTCTTTATTCATTCATCCATCAATGGACACTTATGATGATTCCATTTCTTGGTTATTCTGAATAATACTGTAATGAACATAGGAGGACAGATACTGCTTTGAGATACTGATTTCAATTATTTTGGTTACTTACCCAGAAATGAGATTGCTGAATCATATGGTGGTTCTATTTAATTTTTTGAGGAACTGCCATGCTGTCTTCCATAATGGTTGTACCAGTTTAAATTCCAACCAGCACACACAAGGGTTTACTTTTCTTCACATTCCAGTCAACTCTTGCAATCTTCTCTTTTTGATGATGGCCATTCTAACATGTGTGGTGATATCTCATTGCAGTTTTGATTTACATCTCCCTGATGATTAGTGATGTAAAGAACATTTTCATGTACCTTTGGTTATTTGCATATCCCTTTGAGAAATATTTATTCAGGTCATTTGCCCATTTTTTAATCTGGTTATTTGATTTTTTGCTATTAAATTGTTTGAGTGCCTAACATATATTAGATATTAACCCCTTATCAGATATATGGTTTGCAAATATTTTCTCCCATTCTATAGGTGTTTCATCACCCTGCTGATTGTTTCCTTTGTTGGGCAAAAGCTTTTTAGTTTGATGCAATCCCATTTGTCTATTTTTACTTTTGTTGTCTGAGATTTTAGGGTGCATTTCATGTTGAAATCTCATTGCTAAGTTCAAGGTAATGAAGACTGTCTCCTGTGTTTTCTTCTCGAAGTTTTATAGTTTTGTCTTACACTTTGTTGTATGATAAATCTTGAGTTAATTTTTGGATAATGTATCAGGTATATGTTGAGTTTTATTTTTTTTTATAGATGGACTTCCAATGATTCAGTAATATTTCTTGGAAAATCTATCCTTTCTCCATTGAATTATTGTTGCATCTTTGTAAAAAGAGCATTGTACTTTATTTGTATAGGTTTATTTCATAACTCTCTATTTGTCTCTATGGATGTGTATGTTCATCCTTTTTCTAGCATCATGGTGTCTTGAGTACTGTAGTTTTGTAGTAAATCCTGAAATAGGGTCATGTAAGTCCTTTAGGCTTTTTTCTGCTTTTTTTGAATTGGTTTGCCTATTCTACTTCATTGCTTTATTATATATATTTTAGAATCAGCTTCTAAATATCTGAATGAAAGCTTGCTAGGATTATGATTGCAAAATTGCACTAAATACATATATCTAATGGAAGAGACCTGACATCTTAGAGTATTGCATGTTCTAGTCAATGAGGACGGAATATCTCTCCATCCTCATTTATTTAGAGATTTGATTTATTTCATCTTTGCTTTGTAATTTTCAACATAGTTTCTGTACATATTATACCAAAGTACTTCAGTTTTTTGGTGGTATTATAAACAGTATCATCAATCAATTGATTCAGATTCTACTTATTCAATGCTGGTGCATAGTAATATAATTGATTTCTTTATATTTACATTTTATCCTCTTATCTTGCTAAATTCATTTATGAGTTCTAAGAACTTTGTGTACATATTCTACCTTAACCACCAGGTCCACTGCAAATACAGGTAGCTTAGTTTCTGCCTTTACACTCTATGTGTTTTATTTCTTCATCTTGTCTCATTGCACTGGCTAAGACTTCCAGGATGATGCTAAATAAAACTAGTAAGAGAAGATATTTGGCTTGTTCCATATATTAGGAGTATAGCATCCATTCTCTCACCATTAAGTCTGATGCTAGCTGTAAGTATTTTAAATGTTATTAAACAGCTTAAGGAATTTCCCTTCTCACTGCATTTATTTATTTATTGAAGTATAGTGTATTTACTGTACTATATAAGTTTCAGGTGTACAACATAGTGGTTCAGTATTTTTATAGATTATATTCTATTAAAAGTTATTACAAGATAATGGCTATAATTCCCTGCACTATACAATATACCTTTATTGCTTATATATTTTACATAGTAGTTTGTATCTCTTAATCCTATACACCTATCTTTCCCCTCTCCATTCCCTTTTCCCACTGGTAACCACTAATAGGTTTTCCATATCTGTGAGTCTGTTTCTGTGTTGCTATGTACATTCATTTTCTTATTTTCTGATTACACATGTGATATCATACAATATTTGTCTTTGTCAGGCTTATTTCACTAAGTATAATATTCTCTAGGTCTATTCACATTGCTGCAAATGCCAGATTTTCATTCTTTTTTATGGATGAATATATTCCATTGTACATATATGGCACATCTTCTTTATCCATTCATCTGTTGATGGACACTTCAGTTGCTTCAATATTTTGGTTATTTTTAATAGAGCTGCTATGAAAATTGGGGTGTTTGTACTTTTCAAATTAGTGTTTTCAGTTTTTCTGGATATATGCCCAGGAGTGGAATTGCAGGATCATATGGTAGCTCTATTTTTAGTCTTTTTAAGGAATCTCCATAATGTTTCCATAGTGACCACACCAATTTACATTCCTACAAACAGTGTACAAGGGTTCCCTTTTCTCCACACCTTCTCCAGCCTTTATTATTTTACAATTTTTGATGATAGCCATTCTGACTGGTGTGAGGTGATACTTCATTGTGGTTTTGATTTATATTTCTCTAATAATTAGCATTGCTGAGCATGTTTTCATGTGCCTGCGGGTCATCTGTGTGTCATCTTTGGAAAAATGTCTATTTATGTCTTCTGCACATATTTTGATTGGGTTTTTTTTATATTAAGCTATATGAGCTGTTTGTATATTTTGGAAATTAATCCTGGGGACCTTCAAGATGGCAGAAGAGTAAGACGTGGAGATCACCTTCCATCCCACAAATACATCAGAAATACATCTACATGTGGAACAACTCCTACAGAACACCTACTGAAATCTGGCAGAAGACCTCAGACTTCCCAAAAGGTAAGAAAATCCTCACTTAGCTGGCTAGGGCAAAAGAAAAAAACAGAGACAAAAGAATAGGGACAGGACCTGCATCTCTGGGAGGAGCTGTGAGGGAGGAAATGTTTCCACACACTAGGAAGCCACTTCACTGGTGGATATGGGGTGGGGGTGGGGGAAGTTTCGGAGCCATGGAGGAGAGCACAGCAGCAGGGGTGCAGAGGGCAACGTGGAGAGATTACTGCACAGAGGATTGGTGCTGACCAGCACTCACAAGCCTGAGAGGCTTGTCTGCTCACCCGCCGGAGTGGGTGGGGGCAGGGAGCTGAGGCTTGGGCTTCAGGAGGTCAGGCCCCAGGAAGAGGACTGGGGTTGGCTTCATGAAGACAGCATGAGGGTCTATTAAACCACAGCTAGCCGGGAGGGAGTTGGGAAAAACTCGGAACCTTCCTAAGAAGCAAGATACCATTGTTTTGGGGTGCGAGAGGAAAGGATATTCCTTCCCTGTCTGCCCACAGAAGGCAGAGCACTGCCTAAATGAATTACAGAGATGGGTACGAGCCACAGCTATCAGCTTCGACACCAGAGACAGGCATGGAACTCTAACGCTGCTGCTGCAGCCACCAAGAATCCTGTGTGCAAGCACAAGTCACTATCCACACTCTCCCGTGAGCCTCTTCAGCCTGCCATGGCCAGGGTCCTGTGATCCAGGGACAAGTTCCCTAGGAGAACACATGGCAAGCCTCAGGCTGTTGCAATGTCATGCCAGTCTCTGCTGCTGCAAGCTTACTCTGCATTCCAATTATAACTACCGTACCCCTCCCTCCTGCTGTCATGAGTGAGCTGGAGCCCCCTAATCAGCTGCTGCTTTAACCCGATCCTGTCTGGGCAGGAACAGAGAACAGTGGGCGACCTACACACAGAGGTGGGGCCAAAACCGAAACTGAACACCCGAACCTGTGTGAACAAAGAAAAGAAAGGGAAATTTTCCCTGTGCAGTGTCAGGAGCAGTGGATTAAATTTCCACAATCAACTCGATGTACCCTACATCTGTGGAATACATGAATAGACAATGAAGCATCCCAAAATTGAAGCTGTGAACTCTCAGAGCAACTGTAGACTTGGGGTTTGCTGTCTGCGATTGATTTCTTTCTGATTTTTATGCTTATGTTAGAATAGTTTTTATCACTTGTTCTCATTGGTGGATTTATTTATTGGCTTGGTTGCTCTCTTCCTTTTTAAAACTACTATTACTTTTTAAAATTTTAATAATTTTTAAAATTTCTTTACTTTAATACTTTTTTACTTGTTTAAAATTTATTATTATTTTTTTTTCTTTCTTTTCTTCTCCCTTTTATTCTGAGCCATGCGGCTGACAGGATCTTCGTGCTCCGGCCTGGTGCCAGGACTGAGCCTCTAAGTTGGGAGAGCCAAGTTCAGGATATTGGACCACCAGAGACCTCTCAGCCACACGTAATATCAATTAGCAAGAGCTCTCCCAGAAATCTCTGTCTCAATACTAAGACCCAGGTCCACCCAATGGCCAGCAAGTTACAGTGCTGGACAACCCTGCCAAACAACTAGCAAGACAAGAACACAACACCACCAATTAGCAGAGAGGCTGCCTAAAATCATAATAAGCTCACAGACAACCCAAAACCCACCACTAGATGCAACCCTGCTCACTAGAAAGACAAGATTCAGCCTCATCCACCAGAACACAGGCACCAGTCTCCTCCACCAGGAAGCCTACCCAAGCCACTGAACCAAACTCACCTACTGGGGGAAGACACCAAAAAACAATGGCAACTACAAACCTGCAGCCTGTGAAAAGGAGACCCCAAACACAGTAAGCTAAGCAAAATGAGAAGACAAGAGACCCCAAACACAGTAAGCTAAGAAAATGAGAAGACAAAGAAATATGCAGCAGATGAAGGAGCAAGGAAAAAACCCAGCAGACAAAAGAAGTGAAGAGGAAATAGGCAGTCTACCTGAAAAAGAATTCAGAGTAATGATAGTAAATATGATCCAAAATCTTGAAACTAGAATAGAGAAAATACAAGAAACATTTAACCAGGACCTAGAAGAACTAAAGAGCAAACAAACAATGATGAACAACAAAATATATGAAATAAAAAATTCTCTAGAAGGAATCAATAGCACAATAACTGAGGCAGAAGAATGGATAAGTGACATGGAAGTTAAAATAGTGGAAATAACTACCTCAGAGCAGAATAAAAAAAGAGAATGAAAAGAATTGAGGACAGTCTCAGAGACCTCTGGGACAACAATTAAATGCACCAACATTCAAATTATAGGGGTCCATAAGAAGAAGAGAAAAAGAAAGGGTCTGAGAAAATATTTGAAGAGATTATAGTTGAAAACTTCCATAACATGGGAAAGGAAATTGTCAATCAATTTCAGGAAGAACAGAGAGTCACCTTACAGGATAAATCCAAGCAGAAACATGATGACACAATTTAATCAAACTGTGAAAAATTAAATACAAAGAAAAAATGTTAAAAGAAACAGGGGAAAAGCAACAAATAACCTACAAGGGAACACACATAAGGTAAACAACGGATCTATCAGAAGAAACTCTGCAAGCCAGAAGGGAATGGCAGAACATATTTAAAGTGATGAAAGGGAAAAATCTACAACCAAGATTAATCTACCCAGCCAGGATCTCATTCACATTCGACCTACAAATTAAAACCTTTACAGACAGCAAATCTAAGATTTCCGTACCACCAAACCAGCTTTACAACAAATGCTAAAGGAACATCTCTTGGCAGGAAACACAAGAGAAAGAAAAGACTTACAAAAACAAACCCAAAACAATTAAGAAAATTGTAATAGGAACATACATATTGATAATTACTTAAATGTAAATGGATTAAATGCTCCAACCAAAAGACATAGACTGTCTGAATGGATAAAAAAAAAAACAAGACCCCTATATATGCTGTCTACAAGAGATGCACTTCAAATAGAGGGACATATACGACTGAAAGTGAGGGGATTGAAAAAATTATTCCATTCAAATGGAAATCAAAAGAAAGCTGGAGTAGCAATTCTCATATCAGAAAATATAGACTTTAAAATAAAGACTATCACAAGAGAAAAAGAAGGACACTACATAATGATTAAGGGATCAATCCAAGAAGAAGATATAACAATTGTAAATATATACACACCCAACATAGGGTCACCTCAATACATAAGGCAAATGCTAACAGCCATAAAAGGGGAAATCAATAATAAAACAATAATAGTAGAGTACTTTAACACCCCACTTTCAGATCATTGAAAATGAAAATAAATAAGGAAACACAAGCTTTAAATGATGCATTAGACAATATGGACTTAATTGATATTTATAGGACATTCCAACCAAAAACAGCAGAACACACTTTCTTCTCAAGTGCTCATGGAATAGTCTCTAGGATATGTCATATCTTGGGTCATAGATCAAGCTTGGTGAATTTAGGAAAAGTGAAATCATATCAAATAGCTTTTCTGACCACAACGCTATGAGACTAGATATAAATTAGAGAACAAAAACTGTAAAAATACAAGTACATGCAGGCTAAAAAATACACTAATAAATAACCAAGAGATGACTGAAGAAAGCAAAGAGGAAATCAGAACATACCTAGAAACATATGACAATGGAAACATGATGACCCACAACCTTTGGGATGCAGCAAAAGCAGTTCTAAGAGGAAAGTTTATAGCAATACAATCTTACATCAGGAAACAAGAAAAGTCTAAAATAGGGCTTCCCTGGTGGTGCTGTGGTTGAGAGTCTGCCTGCCGATGCAGGGGACATGGGTTCATGCCCTGGTCCGGGAAGATCTCACATGCCACAGAGTGGCTAGGTCTGTGAGCCATGGCCGCTGAGCCTGTGTGTCCAGAGCCTGTGCTCTGCAACAGGAGAGGAAACAACAGTGAGAGGCCCGCGTACCGCAAAAAAAAAAAAAAAAAATCATCAATAGTTCTAATACCATGAAGTTCAAATCTTCACTGACACTAAGATGATTATGTATATATATATATAATACATATATAACATATCTATAATGCATTTTTAATCATTAAAAGATATGTTATAATTCCACTTCGAAATAAATGAAAAAGAAATGAAGGAAACAATAGCAAAGATCAATAAAACTAAAAGGTGGTTCTTTGAGAAGATAAATAAAATTGATAAACCATTAGCCACACTCATGAGGAAAAGAAAGGAGAAGACTTAAATCAACAAAATTAGAAATGAAAAATGAGAAGTAACAAATGACACTGCAGAAATACAAAGGATCATGAGAGATTACTACAAGCAACTGTATGCCAATAAAATGGGCAACCTGGAAGAAATGGACAAATTCTTAGAAAAGCACAACCTTCTGAGGCTGAACCAGGAAAAAATAGAAAATATGAACAGAACAATCACAAGCATTGAAACTGAAACTGTGATTAAAAATCTGCCAACCAACAAAAACCCAGGAACAGATGGCTTCAAAGCCTAATTCTATCAAACATTTAGTGAAGAGCTAACACCTATCCTCTTCAAACTCTTCGATAATATAGCAGAAGGAGGAACACACCCAAACTCATTCTACGAGGCCACCATCACCCTGATACCCAAACCAGACAAAGATGTTACAAAAAAAGAAAACTAAAGGACAAATTCAATGATGAACATAGATGCAAAATTCCTCAAACAAACACTAGCAAGCAGAATCCAGCAGCACATTAAAGGGATCATACACTATGATCAAATGGTACTTATCCCAGAATGCAAGGATTCTTCAATATACACAAATCAATCAATGTGATATATCATATTAAAAAACAGAAGGATAAGAAATATATGATCATCTTAATACATGCAGAAAAAGCTTTTTACAAAATTCAACACGCATTTATGATAAAAACCCTCCAGAAAGTAGGCATAGAGGGAACTTATCTCAACATAATAAAGGCCGTATATGACAAAACCACAGCCAACATCATCCTCAATGGTGAAAAGCTGAAACTTTTTCCATTAAGATAAGGAACAAAGCAAGGTTGCCCATTCTCACTACTCTTATTCAACATAGTTTTGGAAGTTTTAGCCACAGCAATCAGAGAAGAAAAAGAAATAAAAAGAATCCAAATTGGAAAATAAAAAGTAAAATTGTCACTGTTTACAGATGACATGATACTATACATAGAGAATTCTAAAGATGTTACCAGACAACTACTAGGACTAGTCAATGAATTTGGTAGAGTATCAGGATACAAAATTAATGCACATAAATGTCTTGCTTTCCTATACACTAATGATGAAAAATTTGAAAGAGAAATTAAGGAAACACTCCCATTTACCACTGCAACAAAAAGAATAAAATACCTGGGAATAAACCTACCTAAGGAGATCAAAGACCTGCATGCAAAAATCTATAAGACACTGATGAAAGAAATTAAAGATGATACAAACAGATGAGAGGTATTCCATGTTCTTGTATTGGAAGAATCAACATTGTGAAAATGAATATACTACCCAAAGCAATCTACAGATTCAATGCATTCCCTATCAAACTACCAATGCCATCTTTGACAGAAGTAGTACAAAAATTTTCACAATTTCCATGTAAATACAAAAGACCCTGAATAGCCAAAGCAATCTTGATATAGAAAAACGGAGCTGGAGGAATAAGGCTCCCGGACTTCAGAGTGTACTACAAAGGTACAGTAAACAAGACAGTATGGTACTGGCACAAAAACAGAAGTATAGATCAATGGAACAGGATAGAATTCCCAGAGATAAACCCACGCACCTATAGTCACCTTATTTTTAAAGAGGCAAGAATTTATAATCAAGATAAGACTGTCTCTTCAATAACTGGCGCTATAACTGGAGAACTACATGTAAAAGAATGAAATTAGGACACTCCCTGCCATCATACACAAAAATAAACTCAAAATGGATTAAAGACCAAAATTTAAGGCCAGATACTATATAACTCTTAGAGGAAAACCTAGGAAGAACACTC
Organism: Physeter macrocephalus; assembly: GCF_002837175.3. Taxonomy (NCBI): domain Eukaryota; kingdom Metazoa; phylum Chordata; class Mammalia; order Artiodactyla; family Physeteridae; genus Physeter; species Physeter macrocephalus. Next base: position 67,579,994 of record NC_041234.1, on the reverse strand, counting down.
ATTGACATTAATCACAGCGACATCCTTTTGGCCCACCTCCTAGAGAAATGGAAATAAAAACCAAAATAAACAAATGGGACCTAATGAAACTTAAAAGCTTTTGCACAACAAAGGAAACCTTAAACAAGACGAAAAGACAACCCTCAGAATGGGAGAAAATATTTGCAAACGAAGCAACTGACAAAGGATTAATCTCCAAAATATACAAGCAGTTCATGCAGCTCAATATGAAAATAACAAACAACCCAATCTAAGAATGGGGAGAAGACCTAAATAGACATTTCAGCAAAGAATATATGCAGATTGCCAACAAATACATGAAAGGATGCTCAATATCACTAATCATTAGAGAAATGCAAATCAAATCTACAATGAGGTATCACCTCACACAAGTCAGAATGGTCATCATCTAAAAATCTACAAACAATAAATGCTGGAGTGGGTGTGGGGAAAAAGGAACCCTCCTACACTGTTGGTGGGAATGTAAATTGATACAGCCACTATGGAGAACATTTTGGAGGTTCCTTAAAAAACTCAAAATAGAGCTACCATATGACCCAGCAATCCCACTACTGGGCATATACCCTTAGGAAACCATAACTCGAAAATAGTTATGTACCACATTGTTCATCGCAGCACTATTTACAATAGCCATGACATGGAAACAACCTAAGTGTCCATCGACAGATGAATAGATAAAGAAGATGTGGCACATATATACAATGGAATATTACTCAGCCCTAAAAAGAAACAAACGAGTTATTTGTAGTGAGGTGGGTGGACCTAGAGTCTGTCATACAGAGTGAAGTAAGTTAGAATGAGAAAAACAAATACCATATGCTAACACATATATAAGGAATTTAAAAAAGCAAACAAAAAATAGTTCTGAGGAACCTAGGGGCAGTACAGGAATAAAGACGCAGATGTTCAAAATGGACTTGAGGACACAGGGAAGGGGAAGGGTAAGTTGGGATGAAGTGAGAGAGTCGCATGGGCTGATATATACTACCAAATGTAAAATAGATAGCTAGTGGGAAGCAGCTGCATAGCACATGGAGTTCAGAACTTGGTGCTTTGTGACCACCTAGAGAGGTGGGATAGGGAGGCTGGGAGGGAGATGCAAGAGGAAGAGGATACAGAGATATATGTATACATAGAGCTGATTCACTTTGTTATACGGTAGCAACTAAACAATGTAAAGCAATTATTCTCCAATAAAGATGTTAAACAAAATTATGATAATTCAGACTCTTGTGTTTTAACTACAATTACGCCACCTCTTTTAAATTCTATTTTTAAATAATGGATAGATAAGACTTGGAATAACTAATTTATGCACCAAAAAATTTGCTTGGAATTTGTTCATTAATAACCAATTCAAGTAAGAACTCTCTTTTTACTGCTCCTAATTATTGATTGAATATATGACTATATCAGCATCTTTTATAGTCTCATTTCATTCTACTTAAAATATTCAGAAACTTGATTTTTTAGAAAATTTTCAACTGAAAATATACAATATAAATCCGTCATTAACATTTCCAATTGCTGAGATTCAGACTCAATCATTAGAAGAAATAATGTCTTTGTAATCTTTTCAGCCTGCAAAAAGTTAGGCTTCATAAATATTTTCAGGCATACCTGGTGCTGTCAGTTAAAATGCCAAACACCAGATTTTTGCAGTGAAAATGTTCAAAGACAATCATTGACAACTCTGGTGAGAGGTCTTTCTCCCTCATAGCAAACGCCTGCTGCTGTCTCCAACTGTCACCTCTTTCTCAGGAGTCCAAGCCACCTACTGTTCTTCCCAGATGACACCTCCCCCTCATCAGCCACCTGCAGTTTATGCCAACTGCCTTTTTTTCTTTTTCCTCCTCCTTGGGAGAAGCTACCTGCTGTCACAGAAAAAAGAAGAAAATTTAAGTGGGTACTTTTTTTCGGCTAATAATTCTTCCTGCCTTTATAAGGACATAAATGCTGGACTTTAGTCACTTCAGAATGACTTGATATTTAATGAGAATTTTCTGTCTGAGAAGAACGTGCATCAGCTTACATAATGCTTGATTTTCGAAAGGAACTTCACATTTTATTTAATAACTTTTCAAAAGTTACATTTTGTAGTTGATTGAGTCAATAACAAAATTATACGCAAAGGATATTTATGACTATTTAGAGGTAATTTGGAAATAGAACAGAGCCACTTTGATATTACTTTTATTCAGAATTAGATTTCAAAGGAAACGTCAGTTTAAGTATTTATTTTAATTCAGAGATAAAAAATATTCATTTAGTTAGACTGAAGAAAGGAAAGAGTTGGTTTACCAAAGAGTTATATGAAGGAAGGAAAGTATTCTGGAGCTTTTCTTGTATTTCTAGATTCATACTTACTGCCAGATATGTATTAATTTAACCTAAAATCTAAGAAAATAATTTATTAGTTTAGTAAAGTTGATTATCAAATACTGGATGAAATATTAATACATGCATCAGCAGAGGTATTTTACCTCCTCAGTACTGCCATAAAATTTTTAAAACAATTTTAGCAGACATTACAAAACAAAACAATATTATTCTGATTATAAACTGGTATGATACGTTTGGTATCACAGCTTGGAGATTTCACATATTATATTGGATATTTTTCCATGTTATTCAAATTTCTGAAGACTATTTTATTGGCTATATTTTTGTCAGCTTAATTTACATCAAGTTTGTAACTGTTAGAAAAACTTAATAGATTATACTTGCTTGTCACTTCTGCAATATTTGTTTTGGCTTATTTCCCTCAGGGACACTAATTATCCATAGAATGGATATCTGCTTTTTGTCATATTTTCTCTTGTAATTTTCATGATCTTCCTCTGCATTCGGAGAAAGTATCTCTAGTTTGCACTATGTCATCATAATCATCACAATTTTGATTTTCTGAAATGCTGATTCTTATCTTCAACTGTTTCTGTTGTGGATTTTAATTTTCCTACAGATTTTAGTTTCTACACAGCCTTAATTTACATCTTATACATCCTTTTCCTTCTCATTTGTCACATTGTTCATAGTATACATAATTTCACTTATTTTATAGAGAACAGAACATGCAGTCTAACATTTTCCTATTTTATTTTGTAAATAATTTTATAGTTTTATAATTTGTAGAGTTTATATAGTTCTAAGTAGATTTTATAGTTTTTATTGCTTTAGTAGAATTAGTATTTTTCTTAATGTAACAGAATCTCTTTATAGACTCCATGTTGTTCGTTGTCATAATGTTTACTTATTCTTGAATAAGTAAAGTTATATCTAGCATATTTACCAAGCATAAACTTTATTGGTATCTGTATCATTGATTCCTCTCTGTGGCTAGAATCCCCTTTAAGTTTTTAATCTGGCTGCTAGTTTGACATGCATAACCATATTCAAATATTCAGTTTGTATTAGTCTAGTTAAACTCTGATAATATAGGCGGGCCACTTTCCTGCTACCATTGTCCAATCTTGGGACTATATAGAGGTATACTTATTATTTGACTCCATTGATTAAATTCTCAGGTTTACACTAGATGTATGACTTCAGGTGAAGCATTTAACATGAACATCTATTCCCTGCTCTCTGCTAGATTATTTTGAAGTATACCTCAGATGCCATATCATTTCATCAGTAATTATCTCAATATGTATCTCTAAAATAAAAGGATTGTTAAAATAAATAATCAAAATGTAGTGTTACCACACCTGAAACATTAACAATAACTTCTAAATATTAACATAATCCAGTCCTTCTGCTCATTTATCTCATTGAATTTTAGTATTTTAAAGGTTGTTTTTTAGTTCATGTTCAAATAATTTCACCCCATTTTGACTGGTGGTATGTATTTTAAGTTTTTAAAAAAATATATAGGTTCTCTTACCATCTCTTTTTCTTGCTCCCTCCCTCACTCCATCCCTCTTTCTTTTTCTCTTTATTGTTTTGCTGAAGTAACCAGGTTGTTTTTGCTGTTCAGTTTCCCAATGTCTGGATTTAGCTTCCCCATAATATTGTTTCATGTGTTTCTTATTATAGTCTTTTTCCTGTAAATTATGTGTGTGTATATATATATATATATACACACATATAAGCATATATCATATGTAGCTTTTTTTCTTCAGGGGAGGGGCAAGACTACCTCATAGGGGCGTTAAATATACACACATTCCTCAACTCATATTTGGTAGTAATGAGATGATGGAGGGTGTATAGAAAAGGCAGAATAAATATCTTTATTTATTTACCAGGAATCAGGATTTCAAAATAATGAAGTGGTGCTTAGCGTCCTCCACAAGCGATCAATGAGGTTTTTATTTGTTTTTTAAATATAATTATAAACATGACAATATTTGACGTATTTAAATCTTTTGTCGTTATTACTCTTATTGATACTTAAATGAGCTCCTCATTTTTGCCCAGTTGGACTTTTTTCAGGCTGGCTTTTAAGTTCTTTTTTGATATCACCCTAGTAGCTTTTGATAAATTTTGTATTTTCTGGAATGACAAGGTATTTCAGGCTCATCTTGTACATCTGACGCCCAGAACCTAATTATTTAGAGCCTATGAAATGCATCTATGCTATCTTCTCTTGATTTTGCTACCATAACTCAACAGTCTGCTGTGTATTCTTTTGTTTCTTTAATGACTTCAGATTTCTTTCTGTGTTCTTACTTTATCCCTCCCCATGCTCTTATCCTTGAGTACTACAACATATCATGCTCACGATCCTAATAACATTTTTACCACGTACTTCTTTTCTATTTTAAGTTCCAATTATTCAAATAGACCTACTACTTAGATTTTGTACCATTCAGCACCTCTTTTCCTTTAACAATTCAAAAAATTATTCTTCTAATACATCACCAACTTTATGGCTTTTCTTGTTTCATTCCCCATAGAGATTTTCCCAAAGCTTTTCCTGTTTTTAAAAATCTCCAATCTAAACAGTCTCCATCATTTTTGTAATAAGGAAGGACAAATCTGACTCCATATTAGGTCTGTTCTGTTCATGTGCTTAGTCATGCTGGCTCTGCACCTTTTGTAAAAGAATGTTGTCTATAACCTGAAATATACAGGATAGCTTATCCTCAGGGCTCTGACCTTTAAGAATCCATTCATATAGAGATAAAATTTTCAGAACAGAGAATAACATTTGTTTTATTGGAGGTTTACAGGAAAGTCGTGGCCTGACTTACATGGACATCTACAAAAACAAAGGATTCCGACACCAAGAAGTCTGAAACAACTAACCACGCCACTCCTTCACCTTGCCTTCAAAAGTGCTTTGCTAAAACCCTTTGAGGAGTTTGTAGTTTGGGGGGCACTAGCCATGTGTTTTTTTGCATGGTCCTGCAATAAACATTTCTCTGCTCCAAACTTCAACATTTCAGTTTGTTTGGCCTCACTGTGTGTCATGCACAACAACTTGCGTTTGGTGACTATTTTAGCAGATGATCTTTCCTACAACTTTTCTGACATAATCAAGATCTTTGTACATAAGTCTGCTTGACACTCCTCCATTACAATATTTCTGAGCATTTTCCCATAATACTCTTATTTTTCACCCTTCCCTGTGTCTGAAGAATGATTGGCCATCTACATTTAGAACACTGATTCTGTGGTCTTGTTCCTCTTCCTTTCCATTTTTTTCCGGACCTGCTTTATTAATTAACAACTGTTTTTCTGGCACTGTTAATCTCTCTCAGGTACTGATTTTTTTTTTTTTTAGAAACATTTCCTTTGGTTCCACAACAGTATACTAGCCTGGTTTTCCTCCCACTTTGCTGATTATTTCTACTTTGATGTCTAGTTCTTCTGCATTCTAACTATAATTATTAACAAGGATTTAATTTGAACAAGTTCTCTTCTCGATATGTTCTATGTTTCACAGTTTCTGGCTAACAGAAGAGGCTTTGGATCGAGAGTGTTTTAGCTTGAATGCTTGGTTTCATTGTTTTCTATACCTGAAATATTGTTTTAGTTACTTGTTTTCTCTCTGCCTGTGTTATACCAAGTGTTAAGTGGAGATAATTATTACTAGCTTAAAGAGTTGTTTAAAGTTAACATTATATGAATTAGTACATGTAAAGTGCTTAAAACAATGTGTTGAAACATAGTAAATTATAAGCTCTTATTAATATATAGTCCTATGGCTTCAACAAATATTATTAGGGTACTACTATGTGATAACCACCGTGATAGTCAGTGTAAAGAAAGAAATGAAGAAGAGTGTAATGAAGGCAATATCATAAGTATTAAAAAATGATATAGAAGGGTAAGAACTAGAAGAAGAATGAACTCTGTGTAGGTAGGCTAGGGAAGATTTTTCAGAGGATCTGATGTATGAACTGATGTTTGAAGAATGGATGAGGATTTTCAGTTGGATAAATGGATGAAAATTATTTCAGAATGAGAGTAGAGCATGTAGATGAGCACAAGGTATTTAAACTGCTGAAGAGAGCTTATGTTTATTGGAGCATTACAAGGAACAGTGGAGGGGCAGAAGCTATGCCTAGCGAGATAGGCAGGGCCAGTACATCTTGTGCTTTGAATCTATGTGAAGATAACTCACTAATCATTTTCTTTAGTCTTGATCACTTTTTATTTTTACATTTCAAGCTTCCTGTTCCAGTCCCTTAATCCTTCACACTTCAAGTATTATATTAGCCTGATTATCAGTAATACCTTGTTCAACACCTCCCCATAACCAATCCAGATCTCTTTATTATTCTTCCATGTTTACAAACATTCAAATCTTCTCTTTAATTAACAAATTAGGTCCAAACTTCATGATCTAACCTCAGTCTAACTATTCAATTTATTTTCCCAGTCTCTTATTCATAGCCTCTATTCAAGCCCCCCCAAAATCCTAAGAAGACTGTGTTTTTACACTTTTACACCATTCCACATGCTCTTCTCTTAATGCAGAACGATATTCTCTTAACTCACCCTGAAAAATATCTTATCTATCATTCAGATGATATTTTTCTAAATGCTGATTTCATCTACTGAATATGATGTCTCCCTCAGATTCATCTGTATTTATTAAGCTCCTTCTCTGTGCCAGGCACTGTTAGATATTTCCATATAGTATATATTTTAGTATCCACATAAATCATTTAAGGAGGCATTGTTGTCTCTCTTTTACATAATTTTAAACTGAGGACCAGAGAAGTTAAAATTAAAAAACAAACCTAAATTCACACAGTTAAGTGGCAGAGTCCAGGTTTAAATCCAAGCGTTGCATTATATATCACTGTTGCCCTATTTTGAGCTTAACTCTGAATTTTGTTTTAGCATATTCTGTAACATGTTATCATTAAAAAATATTCTCATTTGTGTCTAATTCTCTTTGGTGTCTATCAGAATACAAAGCACACTGTTTTGTACATATTTCTATTCAAGATGAATTGTGGAATGTAAGCATAAATTAATAATGAAAAAAATCTAGCTCCCCAATTTCACATGACCTTGATCTCTAATAGGCTAAATATAAGGAAGAAGGGGCAAAACGAGTGAACATTATAGTCCCACCCTCCGTTCAGCACAGATCACATTTTCCCCTGAGAAACTGTGAAAGTAAATTAAATGGTGCCTAAGAAGTACTTAAAGCTTTTTATTTGAATGGTACTATATACATACAAGGATTAAAAAAAAATCATTGTAGATATTAACCTTGTGGGAAATTAGTTAAATCTATTTTGAGATGTATTTACTGAGGAAATTAGTTTCATGATCTAGTGACACATGTGTCAATTGGCTTATGAAACAATATTTAAACAACCAGGCTCATTTACTGGACATGAGGGTACCATTGATCTAAAGACTATATTTAATAAGTACAATATCCTTAGAATTGGTGGCTATTATTTTCTAGAGTTCATAAAATTTCATTTGGCTAATACTCAAGCCTAAAAGTATGAGTGTATGTGCTTAAGTATGCTGGACCAATAAGTCAGCCTGTCTTCACCAGTAGTTTCTAATTTTACTCTCTTCCCCTTTTAATTAAATTTCCTTTAAGCATAATCATTTGATTTAACAAATTAAGACAAAACATTAAGAGGCAGAGTCAGTATTAGGCTAAAATAATTCTGATGCAGTTAGAGCATTAGTCTGTCTCTTAGAGACAATTAAATCAGCTACAGAAAACCTTTAAAACGGCTAGAAAGCAAACTTCATATTCAAATCCTATGAGAAAGCCCACTATCATTATTATATGTATGATACACCTCGTTTTTTCCCCCATTTTCAACGTGGTCCTTTATTTCATGCTCCAGAGGCTTATACATAGTATGATGATTTTTTACAGTTGTCAGGAATTTAATATCAGTCCTTTTACTTTTTGGCTCTCAGGATGTGTTTGAAGATCATTGAATTGAATATAAAATTTAATTGTTTTTTCTCCCAACTGGAGAATAGATAAAAGTTATAGCAGCATATTTAACCTATGAGTCCTGACCTATATTTATTCCTCTGTGTGGAACAAAATATCTTGTAATATGTCCTCCAAATCCCATATGTGACTAGAAATGATATTATGAGAAATGCTATTTGTGGTACATTTTGTTGAACTCTGACTCATAAGTGGACAGATTCATCATAAAGGTGAAAAGAGTAAATGGGTGGGAAATACTGAAATATGACTCTGAATGGCTGAGAATAGAACTAGAAGAGAAATAATGGACTAATAAAGTGGAACATGAGAATATATTAAAAATGGAAATTAAAATGTTGGAGAGAAGTTCTTCGACCTAGTTCAAGTCACTTAAACTCTCAACTTCAGTCTGTTCATCTGTGAGTATAATAATTACTGTATCACAAAGATTTGATCACTAAATGAGAATGCTGGGAAGGGCCTTTGAATTGGGTTTAAATAATGACATAAACTTATCTGTTTTTTAACTTTTGAAATGATATATAGTTCATTGTAAAACTTTTTATATCAACATGTTCTGTCATGGTCAAGTAAACTTTATTTAAATGGCTCCTTTCTATTTATTCTCAAGTATTTTGTTCAGTAATATGGTTACTACTATTAATACTAGCCTACATATTACATTTGACATCCTTTATAAAATCTAAATATTGATAATACCGTAAAGAGTTTTTGTGAAGATTAAATAAGATATTCAATATAAAGGACTAAGAACAGTACCAGGCACAGTATAAGAACTCATTAATTATTAATTATTAGTATTACTTCTTTCTTCAGGTTGATGTGAATTTTTAAACTATAGTTCATAACTGCTGTTTGAAATACACTTAAAATAATAATATCTTTAAAAGATTATAATTGGTGAGTTAATAAGAGACATTTCCTTGTGATTTTATCAAGTTTGAATTATACAGGCTACAAACAATTTTGGCAGAGTGAAGTGAGGAAGTTGACAATTATGAAATTTTAGTGAGATTTTCCTTCTTATCAACTTATATTTGTACCAGAGGTGTACTTTATTTTGTTTCTTTATTGAAGTATAGTTAATTTACAATGTTGCGTCAATCTCTGCTGTACAGCAAAGTGACTCAGTCTTACATATATATAAATATATATATACACTCTTTTTAAAATATTTTTTTTATTATGGTTTACCCCAGGAGATTGGATATAGTTCCCTGTGCTATACAGTAGGACCTTGTTGTTTATCCATTCTAAATGTAATAGTTAATATCTACTGACCCTAAATTCCCAGTCCACCCCTCTACCCCCTCCCCCAGCAACCACAAGTCTGATCTCTATGTCTGTGAGTCTGTTTCTGTTTTGTAGGTAGATTCATTTGTGCCATATTTTAGATTCTGCATATAAGTGATATCATAGGGTATTTGTCTTTCTCTTTCTGACTTAGTATGATAATCTCTAGTTGCATCCATGTAGCTGCAAATGGCATTATTTTGTTCTTTGATATGGCTGAGTAGTATTCCATTGTATATATATAGTACATCTTCTTTACCATTCATCTGTTGATGGACATTTAGGTTGTTTCCACATCTTGGCTATTGTGAATAGTGCTGCTATGAACACAGGTGTGCATGTATCTTTTTGAATTATAGTTTTGTCCAGATATATGCCCAGGAGTGGGATTGCTGGATCATATGTTAATTCTATTTTTAGTTTTCTTAGGACCCTCCATACTGTTCTCCATAGTGGCTGCACCAACTTACATTACCACCAACAGCATAAGAGTGTTACCTTTTCTCCACACCCTCTCCAGAATTTATTGTTTGTAGACTTTTTGATGATGGCCATTCTGATCAGGTGAGATGATACCTCATTGTAGTTTTGATTTGTGTTTCTCTAATAATTAGTGATGTTGAGCATATTTTCATGTGCCTATTGGCCATCTGTATGTCTTCTTTGGAGAAATGCCTATTAAGGTCTTCTGCCCATTTTTTGATTTTTTTTTGCTGTTAAGTTGTATGAGCTGTTTGTATATTTTGGAGATTAAGCCTTGTGGTTTAACATTGGCTTTAGAACAGAAGGTATCAACTCTGGTACCACTAATTTTATGTCCTTGGCAAGACACTTGTCTTTTTTTAAGTTTCTGTTTCCCTTACTTCTAAAATTTAGGACATTCATAAATGTCATTAGGTTGCTATCAGGGTCAAAAGAGATGGTGATTGTACATGGTGATTGTATTTTGTAAAGAGTAAGGTCTTATTAAAACAACTAATGATGTACTTAATAGAATATAGATCAATATATATTTCTCTTAAGTACGGGAGATCAGTTTCTATTCTCAAAGCTGCTACTAAACTAACTGTAATTGGGAACAAGTAGTGCAGAGTTTCAGAACATATTTCACAGAGCCAAGACATATACATGTGACAGAGTAATATCTTCAAAAAATGGTTCTGAGACAACTGTATATACACATGCAAAATAAGCAGTTAGATTCCTACTTCACACCATAGACAAAAATTAACTCAAAATTGATCCAATCAAAGACATAAATGTAAGGGCAAAAACTATAAAACTCTTAGAAGAAAACATAGTTGCAGAAGCTATAGAAGAAAAAATAAACCTGTACATCATAAAATTTTAAAAATTGTGTTTCAGAGGACACCAACAAGAAAATGAAAAAAACAACTCACAGAGTGATAGAAAAACTTTGCAAATATGTATCTGAAAATGGAGTTGTATATAGAATATATTTTTAAAAACACTTAAAGCTTAACAACAAAACGACAACCCAATTAAAAAATTGACAAAGGACTTGAAGAAACATTTCTGCAAAGAAGATACGTAAGTGACTAATAAGCACATGAAAAGATACTCAATACCATTATCCATCGATGAAATTAAAATCAAATAAAAAATAATGTACCACTTCACTTACACTACGATGGCTACAACCAAAAAGTCAGATAATAAAAACTGCATGTGAGGATGTGGAGAAATCAGAACCCTCATATACTGCTGCTTTGGATTACAATCTGGCAGTTAATTGATTAAACATAGTGTTAGCATATGATCTAGCAATTCCACACCTAGAGAATTTAAAACATATGTCCACACAAAAAGTTGTACATGAACATTCTTAGCAGCACTATTCTTAGTAGCCAAAAGGTGGAAACAATATAAATGTCCATCAACTGATAAATAAAATGTGATATATGAATATGATAAATAAAATACATATCCATATAATAGAATATTATTTGACAATAAAAAGAAATAGAATACTGATACATGTTACAACATGGATGAACCTCGAAATCATTATGTTAAGTGAAAGAAGCTGGTCATAAGGGACTACTAATTCCATTTACATGAATGGTATAGAATAGGCAAATATTTAGGGTTATAAGGTAGATTAGTAGTTGCCTAGGGCTGGCGGTTGGGTGGAAGCATTTGGCAGTGTTTGGTATTCTGTTATGAGATAGTTAAACATGGCCACAAGAAGAGACAGAGGAGAGGCTCAGGATAAAACATAGTTTATCATACTCACAGGTTCTAGAGTCAAGAGGTATGACATGCCAGGCAGAGCCACATGAGATAGACACCAGTGTGGTCAGGAGGCAGAAGCGAGGGGAGTTTCCCAGAAAGTCAAGGTGGTACAGAGTGAAGAGATTAGGTTTGGTTAGTCTGAATAATTTCGATGGGTTTTGGGCAACCTGCCTGGTACTTAGTCCCAGAATGAGTAAACCAGAGGTATACTGCCTCCAGGAGTACAGAGGCCAGCTAGAGGAGGTATGTCCCTGAATTGGTTAGTTTGCATATGAAAAGCATGCTCACAACTGGGGCCTGGGACCTTTGTTATCTCTAAGAATTGGCTAACCCAGGGAAGGCCAGTATCTCCCTAGCCATAAAAGATTTATTAAGATGTCAGAAGATCATAATATACAGAGAATTACATACACAGACAAATACAATACAGGGAGTAACCACTAATGGGTATGGGGTGTCTTTTTAGGGTGAAGAAATAATTTAAATTTGATAGTGATGAAGGATCATACTCTATGAATGTGCTGTCCATTTTAAATGGGTGAAGTGTATAGTATGTGAATTATATCTCATGAAAACTGTTAAAAAATAAAGAATCTATGCCACAAATCTAAATAGTCTTGGTTTAAAAACTGGCTTTGTTACCTAGTAGCTTTGAACAAGTAACAACCACTCTAAGCTTCAGTTTTCCCTTTTATGAAATGAGCATAATCATCATCATCATCAACTCTACCACATGTAATTCTTATAAGGGTCATTTGACATAATGTTTGTAAAGTGCTAAGCATGGTGTCCGGCATAAAGGTTAAACAAACTAAACAATTAACAAGGTATTTGCTTTGGGCATTAGTTTCCTTATCTGTAAAATGAAAGACGTGCTAAATAGATTCTAAGATTCCTTTAGAGTTCTAACAATTACATGATTCAAAGCATAAATATGCTATGTTTATATAAGAAAGAATGTCATTGATCAATATATTTCCCAAAGTGATATATATATAAATGTTATTAAAAATTAATATTTTAGTCCAATAAGTCATGCTCATGAAAATATGTTTTGACTGCTGGACTTCTCAAGGCTACAGAGCATGTATCATTTCCAAATCTGAAATATTACAGAACTGCCATTTAGGCAAATAATGATCAGAAGTTTATTCTCTGTTCTGCTACAATCACCACTGTAGACACCATCATCTTGTAATTACTATTAGTAGTAAATTTATTATTATTTTACTATTTATAAAAATTTGTGTTCAGAAAATATTTAAACTATAGATTCTGAAAGGCATATTCTATTTTTACATTAAAAATCCTATTTATTTACCAAATATGTAAAAAGCAAAACAAAATATGAAGCATGTGTTAATTTAAACTGCTAGAATAGTTTGAGTCCCAGGGCCATAGGTGTAACAGGGATTTCTAGGCAGTAATAAGAAAATCATTGGAAAGGTCATCTAACACTGAGGCATTTGGAATTAGTCATCGTTTTGTCACTTAGAGATGCAGGGAGTGGTTGCTCAACATCCTGTAATACCCTCAAAGCAGTATTTCCCATAATGCAATTTGCAGTGATTTTAGATGCTTACTTAGTGGGTACAAACTGGGTCAAGGGAGAGATCAGGAGCCAGCTGCACAAGAAATATAAGCACGTTTTCTGATTGTGCTACACAGGATTTCAGAGTTCCAAGAGTCCTTGACAGGGGAGGAGGCTCTTTGAAGAAAGCATTGTTCACAGAGGAGAGATTAAATATCTTTCTCTCTAGGTTCCAGAGTATCACATTCTAGGGCTGGAACAATAACACAAATCAGAAGCAATAAATCACAGTAAGAAAGACAAATTATTTCAGGCTTGAGACAGGTAAATGAGTAAACCTAGCAGCTTATAAAATATTAGAGAATGGTGAGGAACTTTACATGCGCCATGTAAAGATATTCGAATTCTAGAGATTTTTTAAAACACCATGGGGACCAAATTAAATCACCTGAATTTAGTTCTTCTCTGACAGTAGAAGCCTCTGTCAACTAAATAAACTCATGGCTTGATTGTCAAATATGATTTAGTCTGACTGTTTTCTAGTTAAACACAAGAATTTTGAGAAATGTAAATAACAGAGTGAAAATTAATATGGGTTTTTGGGCTTGTGCTAAAAACAGGAGATATTCCTATGCAAAATAGTGAAATAGGATAATATTATTTTATCCCTTTATCCTCCTTTCTTTTTCTTCTCTGATTTTCTTCCAATCTACCCTCTTCTCCTCCCTACCTATCCTTGTTACCTATCAAAACCTATTTTCATAGGCAACCTCCATGTCCATTCCCTTATTTCTCTTTTTCCTCTTCCCTTTCTTCTTAGAATCCAGTGGGGGTGTCTTGGCTAGTTAGTATGCAAATAACACTACCTTTCCAGCCTAAACCTTTGATGTCTTTTTTTTTTTTTTTTTTTTTTTTTTTGCGGTACGCAGGCCTCTCACTGTTGTGGCCTCTCCCGCTGCAGAGCACAGGCTCCGGACGCGCAGGCGCAGCGGCCATGGCTCACGGGCCCAGCCGCTCCGCTGCATGTGGGATCCTCCCAGACCGGGGCGTGAACCCGGTTCCCCTGCATCGGCAGGCGGACGCGCAACCACTGCGCCACCAGGGAAGCCCTAAACCTTTGATATCTTATACAAGAGGAGTGAGTAAGTTGTTAAAACTCTGGGCCAATGACTAGATATCTTTAGTTAGAGGAGTGTTTTTTACTGTTTTACAAGGGTCATATATTTAACCTGTAATGATGGCTAGAATGCCACAGGAGGTGGGTGGGATTGTAAAGGCATCTTCTCACATTGCATATTATGCTCTGCATTATTTTTAAATTCACTTACTACTTATCTATCCCAAAGGTAGAAAAACTTAAGAGAAAAATGGAGAAAGCTTAGCTTAAACAATACATTTGAGAGGTAGAAAGCATGTAATTTTCACTTTTTTTTTATTAGTCTACCACTCTTTGACACAAAGATAAACTAAATAGCTGTTTGCTTGTCATATGTTACAGGGTAAGTAAGATCAAAGTTCCATAGTGAGAAAATTGTAATTCATAAGATTTTTATATGAAAGTAAAAAAAAGTAACAGATTAGAAGATCCACATACACAATGCGTGAAGTACAAAAATAACAATTTGTGGCCAAGTGATAAATGCCATAATTTGTCTATAGACTGGGTAACATTTTAACAAAGTCCTTCCTTGTACGTTTCTACACTTTATTTTTTGTATCACGTTTCCTGAGATAAAATATTATGTCTGTAATTTCTTAAGTAAATGATACTATATAATAGTTGAACATTTCAGAAATTAAGTCAATTTTAACTTAAATAGATTAATCCTCAAGGAAATGTTTTCTTTGCATTTATTTTTATTTAAAAATACTGAAAGGAAAAGATACTTTCTTGACAGAATGATCTGGATCAGTTGACAGAATTTTTGTTATAACAAAATTAAATTTAGGAACTTAGTCAAATAAATTTTACTTTATAACTAAATAAAATGTGTCTAAAAGCAAATTTTAAAAGAAAGAGAACAGTGGAGAGAAAATGCCCTTTATGAGTCAGT
The DNA here is from genome assembly GCF_002837175.3 of Physeter macrocephalus. Lineage (NCBI taxonomy): Eukaryota > Metazoa > Chordata > Mammalia > Artiodactyla > Physeteridae > Physeter > Physeter macrocephalus. Next base: position 67,564,444 of record NC_041234.1, on the reverse strand, counting down.
GAAATGAAGTCTCTGACAAATTAATTGATAGCTATTCGGTACTAAGTGGATTTCAAAAAGGTGGCATAAATGTATAGTTGCATACATGCATATGTGTATGTGTGTGGACACGCAGAGAGAAAGAGAGAGAGAGAGAGCTATTTTAATAAGAGTTAATTGGACTTTTTGAAAAATACTGGAGAGGCCTATATGATAGCTTTATCTATGCAGTTAGTAGTCATTATGTTTTATTTTAAAATATTTATATGTGTAAGGCAAATATTTTAGAGAGAGAATTGCCAGCTGAGATTTTGTTGTGTGTTCATTTCTGCAGGCATCTTTATGATATACAAATATACTTCCTTCAGAAGAGCTGTCAACCTTAGTTCTGCTATGATATTTGTTCTTATACAGGATTGCAAGGTGGTGAGAGGCAGGTATTATAATAACTCTCTATTATAATTTAATTTCACAGGTGTAATATAAAGACAGACTAGAATAACATGAAGGATAGTGAAATTGTATATCAGACAGAGATTTAAATAAGCCAAGATGATTGGTTTTATAGATCTTGAAACTAGAGAGTTTTCCATGTGACACAGACAAGCATGGAAACCAGCAGAAATGACTTCCTAAACACACAGTGTTTAATCAAGAACATAGGTCATATCCCCTGAAATTATGTGCCAGCTTTTAACCACAAGGCTCTTTGAAACCTAAAACAAACATATGGTTTTATCAACTTAGAAAATTACTTCAAACACACATTATTTTGCAATCTAAAATAATTCTCTGAAGAGTATGACTTTATATAAATTCTTTAATCACTTTGGAATTCTTAAGGAACACAGACAGGCCTGACTTTTGAGCTCCTTTTACATTGACCTAGGAAGAGTACCCTATCACTCTGTACAGATAGAACTTCTTCCCCAATGAGAAAGAAACATTGCTTTGTACATTGTACCATTTTAAAACCATTTAGGAAGAACAAGGGAATTAATCAGAACAGAAGAATATTTTAAATATTTATGAACTAGCTTGGAAGGAGCAGTACAACTTTTTAATTAAGCATTCTTGTGCTTCAGTGAGTACAAAATGTCCCATTCATGATAGTATCACACTATCCCTGCTGTGAGACTCTTGCTTCATTGCTTATCATATTAAGACTTACTCCTAAGTCTCGTATTCAAGGCTCTTGATATACTGACCTACCCATCCCATCTCTCACTATGACCAGTGAAAACACTACTCTAGTCAGACAAAATATAATTGTTATTAACCACAACTTTTAATTTTTTTCAGAATACATTTTCCCTCCTTTGTCCAGCTTTTCTGTGGTATCTTCATAACTCTTCGTATTTCTTAATTTCACTAGTACTTGTATTATGAACTTCACATTCTAGCACTGAATGAAATACTGCATTCTAGGACACATATTATTTTAAATAATTATGCTTGTATCTTTACCTGTCTTTTATAACCTTGAGACAAGTGTCCTTGTATTATATATATATATATATTTATTTATTTATTTTCTCCCATCTTCTACCATAGTGATCATTTTATAAACATTCAAGATCCTTAAACTGAATCTGAATTCAGCATTTGCTTTATCAAATATAATCGATGATTTGGGGAGATTGAAATTTACCTAACTCAGAAATCAGAAATACCTCCATAAGTGCTTTGTTCACTATGTTATTAACATGACAAGCTTGTTGGAATAGTAATGCTGAAACTTTTAAACTAAATCCCTTCTATGCAAATCAGTGCTGCTTAATTAGTGGAGTTAGACATGATTTTATATAATACATGCAGCTAGAATATGACCATTTAATAATGGACTGAGCAAAAGCAACAGTCAGCAATTGGGGTAAACTGTCTTAAGTTTCTGCCACTCCTTCAACAGCTGTTCCAGTGTCTGACTTAGTTCATCAGTTGGAGATGACCAGACATGACTGTTCAAACTCACAGTGGTATTATGTCAACATCTGGAAATTTGTAATGTTCACTGTTTTGACTAGTTGTAAGTGTTAGAGTCATTCTGCCTAGAAAATGAGTTCTTCCATTATTAAGATAAGAATGCCTATGATAAAAAATAGTTTTCTGACTGATTGCTTTTTTTCTGGGATGGATTTAAAGGGCATTAAAGTCAGTTTTCATCTATTTTTAATTTGCCTTAAGACTTCAATGTAAGGAGAGTAAAGGAAGCCACCAAAATGAGAAAGGTTGGAGTTGGGCACACTAGCTCTCATTTGTGGTTAAACCAGCAGAATGGGAAAGTGTGTTGAAATTAAGAGTGTAAAGGTTTGGAAAATGGTTTATTGTACAAATCAATGCATAGAGAGGGCAATAGAAAGATATTAAACAGGAGATACCAACACATATTGAAATATTTCAATTTAAGACAAAAAATAATTTAAACATGATTAAACAAAGAATTTAAGTAGATGAAGCAAAGAGTGGAAATCTTTTTTTGTGAACTTTTTGGTAAACTTTGCTTCTCAAACATGCTGCAAAACTGAATAGATGGATGAAGCGTGGACTATTACCAAGCTAAATAAGCAAGGGGGAAATTATATCCATAGAAAGAAAATAGTTTGTTTGGAATGTGGCCTGGGCAGTGAGGTTATATCTACTCTTATGTGAAGTTCTGGTGTAATTTAATGCTTACGAAGAGTTCAGCCATGAGAACATTTTAACTTATTTTGCAGACTCTAAGAAGATCATTATAGGACTAACCCAAAGGGAAGGGTAGTCTTTATATTTAGCCTCCTCAGCAATTGGAGACAAGGTATTTTGCATTAATTGATGCCATTATATGAATATATGATTTTGTGCTAAAGGGAGATTAGATTAACATATAACTGATAGTTGAACCGCATAATTTAATTATTAAAAAATAAAATAAAAAGGAAATAAAGCATTTCCCTTTTGTAGTGAAAAATAATCATGGGATAAAAAATAGTTGTAAAACAGTTTTGTAAGATGAAAAAGTCCTAGAGTTCTGTTGCACAACAATGTGAATATGTTTAACACTACTGAGCTGTACACTTAAAAATGGTTAAGATGAAAAATTTAATGTGACTATTTTTTTACCACAATAAAAAAATATATATTAAAAATAAATATTAAGGTTGCTGAAAATATAGAAAAAACTGAAAACACAAGAAGAGTTATTGTAAGCTGAACATAGCTGGGAGCAAATTCAGGTATGGTCTTTCCTATTTGAGTCAAATATTTGAAAATAAATCATACAGAATGATACAAAATTATTAAAGACAAAAGAACTTTAATAATGAATTAACTTTTTAAAGACATTTTTGTTCTACCACTCTTAAATACGTTTATATATACCCCTGGTCTAAGTTTATATAATTAAAAATGCTAACTATACATATATCCATCTGTTCATGTAATAATAACCTTTCTCAAGGCAGGAAAATAGAGATTAAAACTATAAACTTTACTTTTTCTTAAATTTTATTGAAGTATAGTTGATCTACAATGTAATCGGTGAGTTAATAAGAGATATTTCCTCGTTATTTTATCAAATTTGAACTATACAGATTATAAATTTTGTCAAAGAGTTAAGTGAGGAAGTTGACAATTATAAAATTTTAGTGAAATTTTCCTTATCACCTTATATTTGTACCAGTAGTGTACTTTTTTTAAAATTGAAGTATAGTTGATTTACAATGTTGTGCCAGTCTCTGCTGTACAGCAAAGTGACTCAGTTTTACACATATATACATTCTTTTTTCAATATTCTTTTCCATTATTGTTTATCCCAGGAGACTGGATATACTTCCCTGTGCTATACAGTAGGACCTTGTTGCTTATCCATCTTATATATACTAGTTTGCATCTGCTAATCTCAAAATCCCAGTCCTTCCCTCCCCCACCCAACCCCCCCGCTTTGGCTACCACAAGTCTATTCTCTATGTCTGTGAGTCTGTTTCTGCTTCATAGATTCGTTCATTTGTGTTGTATTTAGATTCCACATATAAAGTGTTATATAAAATCATAAACTTTAAGCAGGTTTCTAGGATTGTTGGAATACAGTTATTTTGAATTCATTTGGCATTTGCTTAAAAGAGACAGTGTTTTATATTTTTAATTTAGTATATTTTAAACTAAGCAATTATAATTTTGAGCTTTTTCATAGAAATTACATCACTTTTTTATTGTAGTAGTTTATTGGTAACACTATATGTTTCCATGAAATTAAATATATACTACAGAGATGGAAGAGTGTTGTTTGCCAATAACATATGTGAATGATTTTTTTATGATGAAATTTCACACTATTTCTGAAATAAGTGAGTATATTGTATAAGCAGGCCACAGTTGATATCTTCATCAAAAAAAAATGTCAGGGTGCTTCCATCTCAGTCTACTAGGAACTTTTAAGAGCAAGTTTCTTTTAATGATAATAGTTCAGGGCTCAAAAACCTAGAAACCTGATGTTACTTTGTGATTAGAGTAGAAATGTATTCACCTGAGTCGTAGCTCTCACTGTTCAAATATTTGCAGAGGAAAACAAGTCTATCTATCTCTATAGGCTAAAGTTATAGAAGCTTACCCTTTGGACCAATGTAATTCAGAGGAAGAAAGAAGCAAAGCTGTGTTTTTTTGGAATCACAGTAGGCCTTAATTGTTCCGGAAAGAATTGCCTGGGGTAAACATACTTCAACCCATCCTATGGCATTTAGACAGGAACCTTTCAGCAGCATGTAGTATGGTTTGAATATCATAGTAAAGCATTGGGGAGGACAACTCTTAGCACTTCTGCATTGATCAAAAGAGTTGTTCACTGGAAAAACAGTATTCAGTGATCTGCTTTCCTTTGAGCATGAACAAAGGCTTATTTCATCTCTGTCAAGGAAAGTGGAAACAGTGTATGTTAACTTGGAAAAGAAATGGCTTTAAGGAATTTCACAAGCTCATACATCTGGAAGTGACCTTGACAGGTCAGCTGAACTTCACTTTTAGACCACACCTAAGCCAATCTTGGAGAGATGAGACTCTGCCCAGACAAATGAGTTCTTGAAATTCTTTGGCAATAGAAACTAAATGAGTTGTGAGATCTTTCTCTCCAAGAATAGTATCTCTTGTTTTGAGTGTGGATACCTGGTTCCTTCTTAGGAAATCAATGAAAATTCCACATGTGTTAAGATTTTATCAAACACAAAGTGGGTAAAATATTAACCCACATTTCTTAAACATATATTTTAAGAGATTAACTATTAAGAGTCTTTATATGAATACAATATTTAGGGGAAACAATAAGGAACATAGTATTACTTTTATCTTCTTGCCTCAATTTTGCTTTTCATTACTCAATGCTACTTTATAACATATTTACATTGGGAATAGTGAATTTTTTTGTATTTTTCTCACTTCAGCTTTCAAGTGATTCCTTAATAATATTATTGCCATTATAACATTCATGTGTGATTTTTACTTCAAATATATATATTTTAAATATGATGCCATTATTTTCTCTTAAAAATACAAATCACACGTTCTACCCATCAGTAGAAGCACTGGTTTGGGGACAATGTTTCTAATTCCCTATAGCAAACCTGCCACAATGTTTTCTTTGATTCATTACTTGCTTTTATTCCTTCTGAAGTGAGAATTCTTTTGGGTACTTTAATGTTTTAAGAAATCAAAGGTATATTTCATTTAAGCAGCAAGGATTACAATATTAGCATATCGTTTTACAGTCTTTACAATGAGTCTCCTTCTTCAATGCCCATTTTAAAAACGTTTATTGAAAAACTTTAAGTCAGAGGGAATTTGTTGTCCTATTTGAAAACTATCTAAGAAACTTTTGTTTACTGTAATGCAACAGTTTTATAGATTAGGCCAAGTTCAGAAGACACTAACATATACACATTTGTTATGAAATGGCTAGAAATTCCTTATCATGGTAATACTATATTTACAGATTAACTCATACTTAAATTCAGTTAAATCATAATGTTGCAGTGGTTAGTGAGTTTCTTGATTTATCAATTCAAAATAAATGGATGCTGAAACAAAGCCACACATACATATTATATAGATTTTTTTAATAAGAAAAAATGACAAAAGAGAAAGTAATTAAATCTATATTGGTATTTTATATCATTTACATAGCAGAACTTACTCATGGTACAAAATTGAGTTTGAAATTGTATATGAAGGAAACCATAAACAAAAAAAAAGACATCCCTCAGAATGGGAGAAAATATTTGCAAACAAAGCAACTGACAAGGGATTAATCTCCAAAATATACAAACAGTTCATGCAGCTCAAAATCAAAAAAACAAATAACCCAGTCAAAACATGGGAAGAAGATCTAAATGGATATTATTTTCCAAGGATGGCATACAGAGGGCCAAAAAGGACATGAAAAGATGCTCAACATCACTAATTATTAGAGAAAAGCAAATCAAAACTACAATGAGGTATCATCTCACACCAGTCAGAATGGCCATCATCAAAAAATCTACAAACAATAAATGCTGTAGAGGTTGTGGAGAAAAGGGAACCCTCCTACACTGTCGGTGAGAATGTAAATTGGTACAGCTGCTATGGAGAACAGTATGGAGGTTCCTTAAAAAACTAGAAATAGAACTATCATATGATGCAGCACTTCTAATCCTAACCATATACCCGGAGAACACCATAATTCAAAAAATACATGCACCTCAATGTTCATTGCAGCAGTATTTACAATAACCAGGACATGAAAGCAACATAAATGTCCATCAACAGAGGAATGAATAAAGAAGATGTGGTACATATATACAATGGAATATGACTCAGCAATAAAAAAGAAGAAAATAATGTCATTTGCAGCAACATGGATGGACCTAGAGATTATCATACTGAGTGAAGTAAGTCAGACACAGAAAGACAAATATCCTATGATATTGCTTATATATGGAATCTAAAAAAAGGGTACAAATGAACTTATTTACAAAACAGAAGTAGAGTCACAGATGTAGAAAACTAACATGATTACCAGGGGATCGGGGTGGAGAAGGATAAATTGGGAGATTCAGATTGACATATACACACTACTATATATAAAATAGATAACTAATAAGAACCTACTGTGTAGCACAGGGAAATCTACTCAATACTCTGTAATGGCCTATATGGGAAAAGAATCTAAATACAGGGTGGATATATGTTTATGTATAACTGATTCACTTTGCTGTACAGGAGAAAGTAACACAACGTTGTAAATCAACTATACTCCAATAAATTTTTTAAATGTATATGGATGGATATTTTTATTACTGAAAATGAGAAATTTTCCATTTCACCAGGCAGAAGAGGAAAATAGCCACATGACACAGTGTAGGTACTGTGTTCATCACTTACTAAAATAAAAATAAAATTATATTAAAATTCATCTCCATATCTGTAATATTTAATCCACACTTAGTTGCTAGTACAGATATTATTTGTATCTAAATATCACTTCTTAATTAATTCATTAATTAATTCCTTAAAAATTTATTTTGTGACTGCAAACATTGTTCTAGCTCCTGGCAAGAGAGAGGGAAAACAGACAAAAATTCACATCTTTATGGAGTTACCATTGTAGTACTTGGTTGCAGACAATACACTGATAAGTGAGTAAAATATGTAGTATGCTTGATGGTCACAAATGCATTTTTAAACAGGGAACTCCAAGGACAATTAGAAAGTCTCATTGGAACTCAGAATTGAGTGAGGTGAGAAACTGAGCCATGTTAATATTTGAGGGATGAAAGCTCTAGAGAGAGGAAACAGTCAGCACAGGGAACCTGAGACAGGAGTATGCCTGGAATGTTCAAAGGGGAGCAAGGAAGCAGTATGACTGAAGTGAAACAAGAAAGTAAGAGAGTAGCAGCAAATGATGTCAGAGAGAAGATGGGTTGAAAGAGGAGCAGCTAATGTAGGATCATGTCCATTTTATGAAGCATGCTTATATTCTGGATATTATGGGACACCATCAGAGTATTTTGAGTGGCATGATATGATTTACTTTTTAAAAGGATTATGTCAAATGCTGTGTTTAAAATAGATTTTAGAGGGACAAGGGTGGAGGCGAGGAGATCATAGAGAAGGTTGCTGCAATAGTCCAGATAAGGGATAATGGAACAGCATGTGTAACTATGGAGGTAGTGAAAAGTCGTCTACTTCTCATGCAGAACTGACAGTATTTGCTGACAGATTGAATATGGGATATAAGTTTAAAAGCTCACAAAAATGATTCCAAGGTTTTAAGTTTTGGAAATGGATAAAAATAGTTGCCTTTTATTGAGATAGATTATTAACCTTCGCCATTTCACTCTCAAAAGTACACATGTTTGAATGATGAGTTGTATAGTCACCCTGGTTATAGGGAATAAAGCAGGAAAATCAAGGGAATGGGGGGAGGAGAGGGAGTCAGTTGATTGCTTTTGACCATTAAATTTGAGATGATTCTTAGGTGTCCAAGTGGAGAAGTACAGGTGATTCGAATATAAGTATTCATCTTATGGATGAGGTCCAGGCAGGATATACAAATTTGTGAGTAGTCAGCATATTGATGGGTTTTCAGCTCATGAGACTTAAAGAGCTCACCAGACAATTTGCAATCAAAAAATGAATATTAATTAAGCAGATTCCTCATTTTCTGTTATTATTGTATTCTTTTGACAGAAATTACTATTTACACTATATATTGATGTTTCTATCACCTTAAACTCTAGAACAAACGTATTGAACATTTTTAGTATAAAATAACAATGACCCATTTTGTGCTGAAAAGAGCATTGAATTTAGAATTGCCAACCTCAGCTTCTTCCTCAGTAAATTTAGAATAAAAATATACAGTAATATACTACACAATTATGCAATACTACACGATGATTCTAAAATGCAATATTATTTCAGTGGAATATTATTTGCTTCAAACGAATGTTGTGAGGATGAGATGGGATAATATATATGAAAAACCTTTATAAACCATGTAAGGGCTGTGGTAAGGGCAAAATAGCAGCCACCTTGTAATTCACTTTGATTCCCATAGCCTTGCACAGTTCACGAGTAAGGTTTAGGGAAAGAACACAGTGAAAGACAGAGAATATAGTGGAGAGTCAAGTGACATTTTAATTTGTTAGTTTTCAAACTCTCAGACTGATATATTTCTTCTCATACTGTTGCCTCACATCTCCTGTTCACTGACTTCATTCTTTGCATGCATTTCCTATATTAAATAAATATTATTTTCCATATAATCATTTTGAAAATTATTTTCTGCTTAGATAAGATGAAAATTGGCAGGTGAATTCAAAATGAGATAAGGCTTCTGAAACAGTTCCCTTAGATTTGAGAAAGAGTGGAAACAAGGTGATATTGATAACCACTGTAATTCATTATTATTTCATATTAATAGCTGGAAACTGTAAGATTCATCCTCTTATAGTTTTAACTCTTTACATGTAGGTAAAACTCTTTGTAGTTATTTGTTGTCTGATAAGATTGCTAATTTATGTACCTTTTCAACTCCCCATGGAGGTTATGTAACCTGGGACCATGATGCTAAGGGAATGACAGAAACAGAATTTACCAAGACATACAATATACATTTAAAAAACTGCACGTAATCTTAGCTTCCAATATTTTAGGAAGCTAGAACAGAGTAATTTATTACTCAAAGCAAATAAGGGAGAAGATTAAAATGCTTTGTAATCTAAAAAAGCCATTTTAATCTCATAACATAACTGTAGTGTAATTACACATCTTACTAAAATATTATGATTACATATTATGTATATATTAATAATTACAAAATTCGCTCTTATATATGGCTGTTGCATCAGTACCATGTCTTACAATTTCTTAGCAGTTTATGATTTCCTATGTTGTAAAAGTCACTTTTAACAATTTAGCATAAATTTAATATAAAATTATTTCTTTACTGTAAGAGCATCTGTAATAACACATTTCTTTCGTTAATTGTTATTGCTCAGCTTTTCTCTAGTTGTGGCAATGAATGACCTTAATATTAAACTTCTCATCAGGAAAGTTAAGTAGTAAGTTTCCATTATCACTATCAATATTGATTTTCTAATACATGTAAGATGTTAAATAAAATCAATTATTTTTAATATTAGACAAAGTTTAATTGAGGATAATTTCAAGCAGTAGCTTAACGCCCCTAATTAAAATACCCCCAGTAGCAGGTTGATTTCAAGAGACAGTTGTTATGGAGGAAATTTTTAAGCAAGGGAAGATGAGAAGACCAAGTTAGAAGTGTTTACAAGAATCTGGAGGTATGGAGATAACGAAGAAAATTATTCGGGTTGCCCAGACTGTATGAGGTGCTTGCAAAAGTTTCCAAGAAAGTCCATCAGAAAATAAGCTCTCTAGTATGCTATAGAAAGAAAAAAATGGGAAGTAAAATATATTTTGACATTTTTTTTCAGGCAACACTCTTTTTGCTTCTTATTCTTTTGACAGTATATAAGGAAAATTTATTTTCCCCTCCATGTATCATGTTTTAAAGGCTGGAGCATGATAAACCCTTGTAAGTTGAATATCAGTTCACTCTTTTCTTTTTTTACTTGTTTAGTTGTATGACCTGTAATGTTTTACCTATGCAGAAAAATACATGTAATAGGATTTTGCTGTCAATTAAAGAAGTAGATATTTAATGAGCAATTAAAGATATTTAATTAAGATTATTTATTAAATTAAGATATTTAATGGTGATATTGAATGAGCAACAATGGTGAGATAATTGCCTTCATATGTTTAGCAACACACATCAAACCATTATAAAGCATATGAGTGCTGATACGTAAATGAACAACATAGTTGCAAGCCATTTTCCTCCTTTTATTTTTTGGTTTTCATTAACAAACTAAACTGCCAACATTTTTAACCTGTACAATATCAAATTGGCTCTTTGATGACTCCCATTTCTATCATAATCAAAGAGTTAAATGTTGACTGCATAGTAAAGATCAATCGCTTTCTGTAAATTTTGGAGAAGTGGCAATCGTTGCTGTTTTGTTATTTATTTAGGCTCTTTTATTATCTCCCAGATATTTTGTTACCAGTAAAGGTAACTACAATTTTATTTTATGGATACATATACCCTCATATGCTAGCAAATGCTTTTAATCTTGAGTGGTACACAGAGAATGAACAATCATTCTGGGAAGGGTTTTCCAGGAGGTGGGACTGTAATTGCTAAAATTGAGACACTCTTGGGCAAACTGGTACCTATCTTAGCAGATATCATTAATATATTTGAAAGTAGTTATTATCAAAATTAAATCAGGTGTATCACAAGTGAAACTACTAAAGCTAAGTACGGTAAGGTGTTGCCAGACATCCAAATTAAAAGATGTATGCAGGGTTCTAATGGCCCCCACAGTGCTCGTGACCCTGAGAGAAGACCATATAGGTACTGGGTCCTTCCTCCCGAAAGTCCACCACGTCCATGCCTGGCATATAATAGGTGCTGCACAAATGTACAGGCAAGTGAACTTTTTTGTTTTTAATTTAGGACCTATTGATAGAGAACACCAAAATAAATAATGTCTTTTCTTTAAAATCCATATTTCTACACAAAATTCCCATTCCACTCACTTTTGACAAACTGTTTCAAAAGCTCTACTAATAATGTCATAAAAGAAATTTTACAGAAGCTTAAGTGCAATCTATGCATAAAGGCCTATTCATACACAAAGTAATAACAAGAATCTCAAAAGTATCTCAGATACATATGGGAAAAAAATTAGGATCTTAATTTATCTAACTTTAAGTGGACAATTTTTGAGAAAATTAAGATAATATTAGTCTTTATAGTATTGAGAAATATTTAATAAATTTAATTTTATAAAGAGTAAATATAAACATCTTTTTAGACTTAATTAGATAATATTTAAATAAACTTTTGTTCAGATAGTTTGATTAATTTAAAAAGAAAATGAGAGCTAGAGCCTTATAATTAAATCGGCATCTTATATTTAAATAAAAAATCTTAATTTTATATTGTTAGTACTCTTAAGCTTTTCAAAGTATAATTCCATTTTATATAACTTTTATAGTTGTGCCAAATTAAGTTTTGTCGTTATGTAAGGATTAGTTTAAAAAGTCATTGGAGATATAAACGGGGAGCTATGTTAATTGCATCATAGCAGTAAGTGTAGTACAGGAATGGAGATAGTCCAACAGAAAAGTTAGGTTAGAGTGAAATAAAATTTTCCATATGAAAAGGAAGCTAACAGCAGGAATATATTTCTTCTTGGATTGTACATTCTGGATGAGTTGTTAATATAGTTTAACAAAATATAGTAAATTCCATGGTAGCAACTACAACAAAAAAGCTTGGTTCTTAGACATTGACAAAAAAGACATTTTTCTTTTTGAAAAGATTTTATGTATCACTTTTTGATGTTTTGTGGAAGGAAAATTGTACGTTTATTTCTCATTTCTGAGCCCATATCTATTATGTTAGAGTTGGATTGGATATTTAACTCTTCAGAACACTCCTTTGTTGTAGAAGAAATCTAATTATTTCCCTGCTTTCTCTTTGAGTGACTAGAATCAGAAATAATATGAGGAAAATGGGATAAACATGGAAAAAACTAACATTATTATTTAAACTATGGGTATCATGAGCTCTAAATAGAATTAGATCTTTGTTTATACCATTCCTCTCCTGAAATACCTTCTCATCTCTTTTGTACTTTTCATCTTCCATGAAAATTTCCTTGTCCATTCCAGCCCATTTTGGTCTTTCCTGCAACTAAACTCTAGCAAATGTACTAGTCATTTGAAATTGTAGCTCCTTGAGTAGAGTGCTTAAAATATACCTCCTAGTAGTCAACAAAATACTTTAGTTAACTAATTCTCTAACTCAGCCCTTATTCCCTAAAAATCATTTAAACTAAGAAAATCTGTGTAGTGCTGAAATTTCAGTTAACTGTGAAAAGAGTGAGATACTAGGGTATATGTTCCTAGTCTGAGAGCAAGAATTTCTGAGTCTGGGGGAGAGATTAACACTCACCAAAGATTTTTTCCCTGCTAATAGGTCCTTTCAGAGCCACACTCTGTCACAGTTTGCAACCTCAGGGCTAGCATAGATGCCCTCTATGTCCCAATATTCTAGGAAAGTCCACCCATGAGATGATGAACTTATCTCCAGATGAAGAAATATCTAACCCTGTATGAATTGTCTTCATGTTATTTATCTAGTCTTCTTGTCGTAATTCCATAACTTGAGCAGGTTTTGCTTTATTTTTTTTTTCACTTTTTGCTTTTTGATGACCTGATGGAATCCTATGGGCCCCAATTAATAAATAGAGTAACATGCTATTGTCATCTTTTTGTTTATCTCCCAAAGTGCTTGTTTCATTTCTTTATTTTCTTATCACATTATTTATTCAATTTTTTTCAACTGCACTATATTGAGTACCTATTTTATTTCAAGCATTGAGGTAAGTGGTGATGAGCAACACACCTGCTCTTCTGGAGGAGCTTAGTGTATAATTTGGGAAATATACATCATTCACATAAATACAAGCAAAATTGCAGCTGTGACAAGAGTTTCTGAGAAGTACAAGGTACACAATTGGGGTATATAATTTAAGAAAATCAGGAAGAAATATCTGAGGAAATGACTCTTAAGCTGAAATCTAAAGGATAACTAGAGGATACCTAGGTGAATAATGTTGGAAAAGTGTTCCAGTGAAGAGGGATGCACAGTGTGATGCCCCATAGGGAGAATGTGGATGAATGCCAGTGTGACTAAAATGGAGAGAGTAAGGAAGTGTGCAGTGCAAAATAGGGTAGAATAAAGGGAGACATGTGGATTTAGGCTCAATGATTATGTAATTTGATCATGATTATATGGAACAGAATCTACATCTTTTGCCTCATCCTGTGCCACAAAGTTCCTTCCTTGCATCCTGTCTTTCTCTTATCACATTATAATCTTATATTTACTTCACTAGACCACTACCCTGTTGACCATGTTTAGCTCATTTATTATTGTCCCTAAATACGAACCCGATATCCATCCTCTACTTGAGACTCATATTTTTGTGGGAGGCAGAAGGAAGAGCTGTACTGAATTACAAATGTTTTTGTATTTTCAGCATTTGGCACAGCATTGAGCACAAAGACAATAATTAAGACATTTTATTGAAGGAAGGAATAGTGGATCTGACACATGTTGTGGGAAGGCTTGCTTGTAATCTGACATCAGCTTTGAAGATGAAATTACTAAATTTCCCTAACGTGTTTCCTGTAATAAATTATTTTCTTTTTGAATTTTATTCTATTTTTTATACAGCAGGTTCTTATTATCTATTTTATAACCTATCACAAGACTAGTAAGTATAATAGGAAATGAGATACAGTGCTATTCTCAAAAAGTTGATTGTCTACCTAGAGAAGACAAGCTATAAATGCAAGCAATACCTTGAGCTAAGAGTGAAGTAATACATTAACAAGTGGGAAATAATGCTGAATACACAACATATGTGCTAAAAGCACATAAAGGAACAAGTGTTTAGTGTGGAGTGGGATGAGTCAGGGAAGGCTTTTAAGATGAACTAATTTTTAACTCATATCTTAAATGGAAGAGGGACATTGATTTCCAAAAAAGAAACTATACGTTTGTCTGGGAAGGGCATGGGGAGTTGTAAAGGGGCAAAGGCACAAGCTCAAAAGTTTTCCATATATTTGCCTTCAATTTTCCTTTAAAAGCTATAGTTGAGCTTTGTTGTTTTTACAAATGTGCAGCTGGTCAATCTATATGCCTTATTTATAGGCTCTTTATTACATGTAAAATAAGTTATTTGAGAACAGAAAGGCTTAATATATTTATACAATCCAACTGATATATCCCAAACTTAAGATAGCAACATATCTATCTAACAGATGTGTATTGGAAAAAAATGCTCCCCCCAGTCATATACCGACAAGTTTAAAGAGTCTATAGGCCTTGGTATGAAAAAAAAAGCAGCACCTTGTTCTATTCTCATTTCCTATTCTCGATAGACATCTACTTCCAACATCTTTAGCTCATTATTTTGGTTTAATTTCATATTTCAAAGATAGTCACATTTCTACTTTGCTACTTGTTGATTTACACATTTTAGGAATTGACTTTAAATTCGGTGTTCTTTTATACTTTCCCCACCCCATTAAACATGCACACACACACACACACACACACACACACACACAACTTTCCATCCCTCTCATTTTCCCAAGAATTATAATTGTAATTCTATTTAGAACAGTAATCAGTTCTTATATTATAACTGTGTAAAATCAATTGCTTAACCATTATTATTTCTTTATTTTATCTTGTATAATATTTTATTCATCCTAGAATTAAGTATAGTCTTGGTCTCCCTCCTCATTGGTTTGTTTCTATATACTTTATTAATTGAACTCCACACTCTCCAAGTTTAAACCTCTATTTTTAATACATTCAAATATATTAGGCATTCTATCAATTTCATCTCCCTGTAGAGACTCCTCCTGGAGCCTTATGACCTACTGTAAAATTGACTGCTTGGCTATCATTTTGGAACTGCCCTTCATGAACATCCTGGAGATTATTTTGCTCTACTGTTTTTTTTTTTTTTTTTTGCGGTACTCGGGCCTCTCACTGTTGTGGCCTCTCCCGTTGTGGAGCACAGGCTCTGGACGCACAGGCTCAGCGGCCATGGCTCACGGGCCCAGCTGCTCCATGGCATATGGGATCTTCCCGGACCAGGGCACGAACCCGTGTCCCCTGCATCGGCAGGCGGACTCTCAACCACTGCGCCACCAGGGAAGCCCTGCTCTACTGTTTTGTTGGATGTTGTTCAGAATCCCATGTCTTCCTCTTCCCAGGTTTTTACTCACTTGTTTAGTGGAACATATTCTCCAGGAACTTTTTTGAGAAAGGTTCCATGGCATGTGACTTATTTTAAGTCTATAGGTCTAAAAGTGTTTCAATTCTCCTTTCGTACACGAGTAATAAAACTCTTTGAACAAAGATTCCTAAGTGGGAAATCATTTTCATTCACAAGTAAAAGCATGGCTTAACTGTCTTTCAGCATCTGTGTCCTTTTTTTTTTTTTTAACATCTTTCTTGGAGTATAATTGATTTAAAATGGTGTGTTAGTTTCTGCTTTACAACAAAGTGAATCAGTTATATACACATATGTTCCCATATCTCTTCCCTCTTGTGTGTCCCTCCCTCCCACCCCTCTAGGTGGTCAAAAACCACCTAGCTGATCTCCCTATGCCATGCGGCTGCTTCCCACTAGCTATCCACCCTACGTTTGGTAGTGTATATATGTCCATGCCACTCTCTCACTTCGTCACAGATTACCCTTCCCCTTCCCCATGACTTCAAGTCCATGCTCTAGTAGGTCTGTGTTTTATTCCCGTACTACCACTAATCTCTTCATGACATTTTTTTTTCTTAGATTCCATATATATGTGTAAGCATACGGTATTTGTTTTTCTACTTCTGCCTTACTTCACTCTGTATGACAGACTCCAGGTCTATCCACCTCATTACAAATAACTCAGTTTCATTTCTTTTTATGGCTGAGTAATATTCCATTGTATATATGTGCCACATCTTCTTTATCCATTCATCTGTTGATGGACACTTAGGTTGCTTCCATGTCCTGGCTATTGTAAATGGAGCTGCGATGAACATTTTGGTACATGACTCTTTTTGAATTATGGTTTTCTCAGGGTATATGCCCAGTAGTGGGATACTGGGTCGTATGGTAGTTCTATTTGTAGTTTTTAAAGGACCCTCCATACTGTTCTCCATAGTAGCTGTATCAATTTACATTCCCACCAGCAGTGCAAGAGTGTTCCCTTTTCTCCACACCCTCTCCAGCATTTATTGTTTCTAGATTTTTTCATGATGGCCATT